>NC_090652.1:46774030-47074030 GCF_040937935.1 Hyperolius riggenbachi | reverse complement strand
CTGAGCACTGGCGTGCCACAGGGCTGTGTATTAAGCCCTCTCCTCTATGCACTTTTCACCCATGACTGCCAGCCTATCAATACCTCAAACATAATTGTTAAGTTTGCAGATGATGCGACTGTCATTGGGCTTATATCAGACAATGAGGAAGCTGCATACACAGAAGAAGTTAGGAACCTGACTGCATGGTGCGACATTAACAACCTTTTATTAAATACAAAGAAGACCAAATAAATTATTCTGGACTTTAGGACCACCAAAAAGACCACTCATCTACCACTAATGATCAATGCAGAGGCTGTGGAGAGAGTTTCCAGCTTCAAATTTTTGGGAGTCACCATCGCTGAGAACCTGTCCTGGGCTGACAATGCTTTAGCTCTAACTGGCAAAGCACAACGTCTCTACTTTTTGAGGAAACTAGGGAGTGCTAACCTCCCACAGAAGCTGCTGGTTAATTTCTACAGATGCACTATAGAAAGCGTTCTGACCAATTGCATGACAGCCTGGTACAACAGCTGCACCAAGGCTACTAGAGAAGCCCTGCAGCGAGTTGTTAAAACAGCAGAGGCCATTACCGGCACTGAGCTACCATCACTGGAACTTTTGTGTAATACTCGCAGCGTAAGAAGGGCCAAAAACATTATCAAGGACAACACTCACCCTGGAAATGCCTTGTTTGAGCTCCTTCCATCAGGTAAACGTTTTAGATCAATCCACACACACACAAACAGACTGAAAAACAGCTTTTTCCCATCCGCCATAAACTTGATGAAATCTGAATCCTCTCTGAAATAATTAACACTGTGTAAAAATTGTTAAAATATCTGTAATACCTGGCATACTTGTATAATTTCTTCTCTTCCTACCCTTGTTACTATCACTATGTTCCCTATATGCACCGTGGGGTTGTCATGAAAAGTACCATAATTTTGTTGTGTTACACAATGACAATAAAGTGGTTGAATTCAATTGAATTCAATGCCGCCCACTGTGCTTCCTTATGAGCGAAAGCACAGTGACGTCATTGAAGGTGGAGATGTAGTACGTGACGGCAACGCAACGTTCCAGCGATTGGAATGCAGAAGTGAGGTGAGTTGTTCTCCTCCTTCCCGCCCGCCTGCCCTGCCTGTTTGCCGCATTTTGGAGGTAACGAGCGCTGAAGGAGGGGACCCAAGTGAGGGAGGGGGGGGGATATTTCCCCCCTCCCTGCCACTGCCCATCACCCCTCCTTCTAGTGCTGCTCCCATGGTTCTGCTCTTCCTACCAGGGGGGTCGTGGCGACACCACCTGGCTGTCAAGCACACGGTGCGCCACGCCCCCTGTGCCCTATGGTAGGAACGCCACTGTATATATTCACCTAGCCTCCTTCTGTAGTAGTCTAGAAACTCTGTCACCACCCCTAATATTGGATCTGATATGTTCCAAACCTATTACCTGCAAGCCTGAATATGAGCTAGCATGAAATTGTAAAAAATGGGCAGCCACTGAAGTCAAGGTTTTACCATCATCCAGATCCCGTTGAGTTAATCGGATTTTTAGATAAATGCTGTTATAATATGTTATATTATATTATATCATGACCAATGAATTGTGGTGTCTTCTTGGTTTTTAAATGTTTTGAATCTACTTTCTATAGTGGTTTGTGAAGTTTATAAATACATTTGTGATATTTTCTTGAAATATAATGGTGTGGTGCTATTTGTAGTCATAACTCTTGGTAATAATCTATGGAAACAGGAAAAAAGGGCGCAGGCAGCTAGTGGACAAATTGGGCGCCGCCATTCACTCCCATTATAAATATCTTTAATGGGCGCCGAACAGGAAAAAAGGGCGCCGGATAATAATAACGTTTTACAAGCGGCGCCCGAAGATATTTAATATTTTATAACTGCTTGTGATTATTTACGTTTAGAAAAAACACCCGTGACGAATAACGTTTATAAAAGTACTAAACATATTTATTCTATTTAAATAAAACATTATTTAAAATGTTATCCCTTACTGCTTGTAAAACATTATTATTCATAAAATAAAACGATCTCTACGTAATGTAATTTGTAATATATTTTATCCCTTACTGTTTGTAAAACATTATTCTACACACAATAAAGCGATCACTAAGGGGGGTCTTAGGTTTAGGCACCACCAGGGGGGTCTTAGGGTTAGGCACCACCAAGGGGTCTTAGTTTTAGGCACCACCACGAGGGTCTTAGGTTTAGGCACCACCAGGAGGGTCTTAGGTTTAGGCACCACCAGGGAGGTCTTAGGTTTAGGCACCACCAGGGGGGTCTAGGGGTTAGGCACCACCACAAGGGTCTTAGGTTTAGGCACCACCAGGGGGGTCTTAGGTTTAGGCACCACCAAGGGGTCTTAGTTTTAGGCACCACCACGAGGGTCTTAGGTTTAGGCACCACCAGGAGGGTCTTAGGTTTAGGCACCACCAGGAGGGTCTTAGGGTTAGGCACCACCAGGAGGGTCTTAGGGTTAGGCACCACCACGAGGGTCTTAGGTTTAGGCACCACCAGGAGGGTCTTAGGTTTAGGCACCACCAGGAGGGTCTAGGGGTTAGGGGTAGGTACAGGGAGGGTTCTGTGTGAGAGTAAGGTTAGGTATAGTTTTAGTAAAATTTTAGTAATACTTACTAATTTTTTACAAAACGTTATTATACGTTTAACTTTTGAAACAGGGAAGATTAACGTTTTCACAATTGCCGATTTCATACACATTATTTAATGATTTAAAACTTTATAAAACATTATTTTTAACGAAATAATCTATTTCATAGTGACTCAGCACACACTTATTTTCCTCAGTGTTGCATGAACCTTCTTGTTTGTATCTGGCAATAGGTGATCCCCGCTGGTACCGGATACTGGGGAGTTTGCTGTAGTTTAATTATTTTAAAAGGTATAACGAAGTGAAGTAGTGTAGGCTTCACTACCATACAGTGTAGGTTTTGATTTTCTAGTAGACAGCAGGGAGTTTATATATCGTAGAAATAGAAGCTCTGAGTCGGACATACCTAATGTTGGTATTTCTAGCTCCAGCTCTGGGCGGGTGAAGAGTGATACCTCTTTATAGGGATTATGTGTGCAGTTACGTGCGAGATGACAGTGGACCAGCCTGTATTTCTGGAATGTCAAGGTTACATAACTTGTTTCTCAACTTGTTTTTAGAGCAACTGATGCGTGATTAAAATTAAAGTAATCAGGACCATCTATATATATCGTATATCCACAAATATAAGCCTACCTTGTATATAAGACACGCCCCACGTGTCCTGAAGAGGCGTGTGATACACGTGAAACAGCTGTAGACTGAGGGGCGCTTTTTGTACCTGTAACATGTGGCGTGAATAAAGAGAAGATTTGTTGGAGTGCCGGAGTCTGTTTGAATCTTGTGGAAACATTGTATATAAGATGACTTCAAAATGTGACCATCTTAAGCTGGAGTTTTTTCATAACTTAACTACTACTTGGGGATCAGTGGGAGCTAGTGGCTGCACGATATAAAGCCATTTTTATCGATGACTTGTCATTTTTTATGACTTTTTCAATAAAGAGCTAATAATTTACTGAAGGTGGTGCCTGCTTCGCTTGGATCTATATAAAGTATTGTCACAATTAACCCCTCCTGGCCCCCAAATGCAGCCAGTAACTTCTCCAGGCCCCCACAAGCAGCTATTAACCCTCCAATCTGTCCCCACCCCCTTCCTGAAGTAACCAGTAAGGTCAGTGCCTGTCCCCTCCCCCCCTTCAGTAAATAAGTGCGGGTAGTATCTGCCCTCCTGCTTCCCCCTGTAATCAGTGTGGCCAATGTCTGTCCCGTTCCCACCCACTCCAGATATTCAGTGCAGCCAGAATCTGTCCTCCCCGAGTCCCCTCGCAATGTGGTGATCACTTTGTGTGCTCTTTTAGCTGAAGCATATAAAATGGAGGACATAGAAACACAAAATGGTTATCTATATATATAAAATCGTGTGTGTGTGTGTGTGTGTGTGTGTGTGTGTGTGTGTGTGTGTGTGTGTGTGTGTGTGTGTGTGTGTGTGTGTGTGTGTGTGTGTGTGTGTGTGTGTGTGTGTGTGTGTGTGTGTGTGTGTGTGTGTGTGCCGCGATCACGCGAAAACGGCTTGACCGATTTGAACGAAACTTGGTACACAGATCCCTTACTACCTGGGATGATATGTTCTGGGGGTCTCACGGCCCCCCTGCACACCTGGGCAGAGCTACAAACAGCAAATCAGATTCCACCCATTCAAGTCAATGGAAAAAATGTAAAAGGCTGCCATTCTCACAGTAATCAAGCCAGAGTCCCCACACTTGGCACAGTTGGTCACTTGGTGACCGAAGTTACAAATCCAGGAAAAGTGGACGGAGCATAAAACAGCCAATCAAATTTCAGCCGTTCATTTTAAATGGGAAAATGTAAACTGCAGCCATTCTTAGACTGTTAATCGCAGGGTTCTCAAACTTGCCACAGTTGGTCACTGGGTGAATGCGATTAAGATTCAAGAAAGTGGGTGGAGCCTACAACAGCAAATCAAAATTCACCTATTGATTTTCAAGGGGAATATTTACACTGCTGCTATTCTTACACTTTTAATGGCAGAGGCTTCAAACTTGCTACAGTCGGTCATTGGGTGACTGGGGTCAAAGTTCACTAAAGGGGCGGGGCCACATACAGCCAATCAGATTTCCTTGGGGATAAACTGCTTCCATTCACACATTTTTGATGCCTAGAACCTGACAGCTCACAAACTTGGTCATTGAGTGACTGTGTGTCAAGTAGGGATGCTCATTCGGATTCCGCGGAAATGCAATTTCCGAAATTCCGATCGGAAATTGCATTTCCGCATCGGAATGCGGAAATCGGTAATGCAAGTGCGGTAGGTGGATTTCCGCCGGAAATCGCGGAAATTTCTGCCGACTTTAACATCGATTTTCTCAAAAACTATAAGGTCTTTTTGAAAATGTTTTTTTCCATCTTGTTCACAAGATTCAGTTTAATAAATCTTGAAAATGTGGTGTTTCTAGGACTTAAGCGAGCTTTGCTATTAACCGCTAAAGTCGGCAGATTTTTACTGTAATGTAAAATGCAGAAAATCTGCATTTGCCTATTTTCTACATTTTATATTACAGTAAAATCCGGCGACTGTAGCAGCTAATAGCAAAGCGCCCGTAAGTCCTAGAAACACCAAATTTTCAGGGTTTATTAAACAGAATCTTGTGAACAAGATGCAAAAAAAGTTTTCAAAAAGACATTATAGTTTTTGAGAAAATCGATGTTAAAGTCGGGCGGAATTTCCGCGATTTCAGGCAGAAATTCCGCATTGGAATGCGGAAATTGGTAGCGGAAAGCGGAATCGGTAAGCTGGCAGATTTTGGAAGGTGGGTGGAGCCTACAACAGCCAATAAAAATTCCCCTTTTGATTTTCAAAGGGAATATTTCATCTGCTACCATTCTCTTATACTGGTAAAAGCAGATGCCTCAAACCTGGTACAGTTGGTCACTGGGTGACTAGGGTCCAAATTCAGGAAGGGGGCGGAGCCACAAACAGCCAGATTTGTTTATTTTTCAATGGGAATATACAAAGTATTGATACCAAGGACCCCAAAGCTGATAAACTTGATAATTGAGTGACTGTATGTCAAGGTTAGAAAAAGTGGCCGGTGCCAACAACTTCATTTTTTACATTGCAGGGTTCCCAAACTTTACACAATTGGCCACTGGGTGACTATTCAGAAATGTGGGTGGAGCCTACAACAGCCAATCAAAATGTACCTATTAATTTTCAAGGGGGAATATTCACATTGCTACCATTCTTACACTGTTAGTGGCAGAGGCCTCAAACCTGATACAGTCAGTCATTGGGTGACTGGGATCCAAATTCACTAAAGGGGTGGAGCCACAAACAGCCAATCAGATTTGTTAGATTGATTTCAGCCATTCTGTTATTGCCAGGGTTCTCAAACATGACACAGTTGGCCACTGGGTGACTGTGACTAATATTCAGAAAAGTGGGTGGAGCCTACAGCAGCCAATCAAAATTCACCTTTTGATTTTCAAGTGGAATATTTACTTTGCTGCCATTCATGCACTCTTAATGGCAGAGGCCTAACATCTGCTACAGTCAGTCACTGGGAGACTGAAATTTAAATTCTGAAGGGAGCGGGCCAAAAACAGCCAATCAGATTTGTTTAATTTCAATGGTAAAATGCAACTTATTGATGCCAAAGACCGCAAAGCTCATAAACTTGGTCATTAAGTGACTGTATGTCAAAATTACAAATAGTGAGCAGAGCCAAAAACAACTAACTTTTTACATGCGGAAATGTAAACTGCAGCTTTTCTTACACTGTTAATGGCAGGGTTCTCAAACTTCACACAGTTGGTCACTGGGTGACTAGGATTAATATTCAGAAAAGTAGGTGGAGCCTACAAGAGCCAATCAAAATTCACCTATTGATTTTCAAGGGGAATATTGAAACTGCAGCCATTCTCACACTGTTAATAGCAGAGGCCTCAAAGCTGCTACAGTCAGTCGTTAAGTGCCTGGGGTTCAAATTCAGTAAAGGGGCGGAGCCAAAAACCGCCAGATTTCTTTGCTGGATAAACTGCTTCCATTAGCACAATTTTGATGCCAGGAACCCAAAAGCTCACAAACTTGGTCATTGAGTAGTGACTGTGTGTCAAGGTTACAAAAAGTGGGTGGAGTTAAAAACAGATTTTTCTGGGTGACTGGGATTAACAATCAGAAAAGTGGGTGGAGCCTAAAAATGCCAATCAAAAATCACATGTCGCTTTTCAAGGAGAATATTAAAATTGCTGCCATTCTTGCACTGTTAATGGCACAAGCCTCAAACCTGGTACAGTTGGTCATTGGGTCACTGAAGTTCAAATTCAGAAAAGGGGACAGAGCCACAAACAGTGAATCAGATTTGTTTCATTTCATGGGAAAATACAAATTATTGATGCCAAGGGCCCCAAAACTCACAAACTTGGGCATTGAGTAGTGACTGTGTGTCCAGGTTACAAAAAGTGGACGGAGCCAAAAACAAATTTCACTGGGAAAGTGTAAACTGCAGCCCTTCTTACACTGTTTATTTCAGGGTTCCCAATCTTTGCCCAGATGGTCACTGAGTGACTGAGATATTCAGGGAAGTGGGTGGAGCCTATAATAGCCAATCAAAATTCACCTGTTTATTTTCAAGTGGAATATTTAAATTGCTGCCATTTTACACTGTTAATAGCAGATGCCTTAAACCTGCTACAGTTGGTCATTGGGTGACTGGGGTTCAAATGCTGGAGAGGGGTGGAGCCACAAACAGCCTATCTGATTTGTTTAATTTCTATGGGAATATACAAATTATTGATGCCAAGGACTCCAAAGCTCACAAACTTGGTCATTGAGTGTTTGTGTGTTAGGGTTAGAAAATGGGCGGAGCCAACACCAGTCAAATACATACCCGGGCAACGCCGGGTCATCAGTGGGTGGAGACGAATACAAATTTCACTGGGAAAATGTACACTGAAGCCATTCTGTTAATGGCAGGGTTTTTAAACTTTGCACAGTTGGTCACTGGGTGACTGGGATTAATATTCAGAAAAGTGGGTGGAGCCTACAAAAGTGTATCAAACTTCACCTGTTGCTTTTCAAGGGGAATATTTAATTGCTACCATTCTTGAACTGTTAATGGCACAGGCTACAGTTGGTCATTGGGTGACTGGGGTTCAAATTCAGAAAAGGGGGTGGAGCCACACACACTCAATCAGATTTGTTTCATTTCAATGCAGATTATTGATACCAAAGACCGCAAAGCTCACAAACTTGGTCAGTGAGTAATTGTGTGTCAGGGTTAGAAAAAGTAGGCTGAGCCAACACCAGCCAAATACATACCCGGGCAATGCCGGGCAATCAGCTAGTTTAATATATAAAAAGAGAGGATATCAATTTCTTTAACTGGTCCAGGTTTCAGTCTCAGACGTTTCTGCATGGAGTATATCCATTCTCCCATTGTTTGTGTGGGTTTTCTCCCATATCCCAGAAAACATATTGGGCAGCATGGTGGTGTAGCGATTAGCACTTTCAGCTTGCAGCGCTGGATCCCCAGATCAAATCCCAGTCAGGCAACTATCTTCAAGTCAGTATGTTCTCCCTGTGTCTTTGTAGGGTTACTCTGGCACTTATGTTTCCTCCCACATCCCCCCCCCCAAAAAACATATGGATACGTTTATTGGCTTCCCCTAACAATTGCCCCCAGACAACAATGGTCATATGATTATGGTAGGGATTCAATTAAGAGCTCCTCTGAGGGACAGTCAGGGACTTGAATATGTCCTCTGTATAGTGCTGTGGAAGGTGTCTGCAGAGCTCCCAACTGTCCCTTTTTTGGAACCCGGTCCCTCTGTACCTCTCTTCCTCATTTGTCCCTCTTTCAGGACTGATGTAAAGATTGATATAAATATATGTATTTTTCTACTGAAAATGTATTTAATTGACTCTAAACTTTATTCTGACCTTTTAAATTGATGTATTTCTTTTTTTCAAAATGTAAACAAAAAGGAATAGTAGTGATGATAAAAAGGACCACTGTGGTTTGGATTACAAAATTACATCTTTTGCTCATGAATTTTGTATAGTATGCCTCACTAGGGGTATAGTGGGGACGGGATTAGGGGTGTGGCAGGGGCGTGTCTTAAAGATGTCTCTCTCTGTTATCTTAAAATGTTGGGAGGTGTGTGCACCAATTCAGCAAGGAGTCCTTGGGCTAGACTCCCTAACACTGCTACTGCCTACTGAGCGCACCCTAGTGGCTGCAGCTTTGAGTCCGCCAGGAGAAAAGGGTGAAATAAATGTTATTTGTCTTGTGTCTGTGCGTTATAAATACCCAATAACATTATTGGTAACTTATGTAATTGTTTTATCCCCCCAAAATTGGTCTTGGACTACAAGAGGGATCAGTGGCGTATTTGAAGAGCTGGTGTGGGACCGGTGCAAGTTTTACTTGGGGCCCCAAGCACTCACACCCACACTATTGATATGTAGCTCAAAAACCTACCTAGAACAACTGCAATATATATATGAGTAAAGAAACAGTTTGTTAAGGATTACCACTATGCTGTGCACATATAGAGGTGTTCATTATCAGCATCACAGCTATGAAATGCTAATAAAATGGATAAAGAAGGGCCCATCGTCTGGTCCAAGGGCCCCAGTGTGGTCGCTACTTTGCTACCTCTGCATCCCTTATTGCTATGCCACTGGGCGGGATCTATGAGTGTGGTAAAGACATGAGATTTGGAGCCCCTCTGAGGGACACTGAGGCTCAACACACACCATACAATCTTGGTTGTACAGATTTACCAAATCTATAGAGTATAAGGGCCAACAGATTGAAAATACCTTGGATGATTGATTGGATAAGCTCTTATACTACATGAAAGTGGTAAGATTGAACAACCTAGATTGTATGGTGTGTGTTGAGCCTACGTGACATGGATTGTTGTATATAACCTGTAAGTCACTGCAGAGATATCTACATAAATACATAGGCAATCCCTAGAGATGGCCCGAAAAGTTCGCCGGAGAGCAGTTTTCACGCAAACTTCCACTGTTCGCAATCGCAGTGAACATTTGGGGCTTGATTTACAAAACGGTGCTAACTTTAGCACTGGCCCTTAGCATGTCTAAACTCAGTTGAAATGTGAAAAGTAGTGATCGTGCGCAAAGTACCGCACGCAAAGTTTTGCGCGTGCACTGCACAGAGCGCAGGGCGCTCCGCGCGAAGTGCCCATTAAAGCCTATGGGACTTAGCACGCGCATAAAACTTTGCGCGCGTAAAACTTTGCGCGCAAAACTTTGCACGCGATCTGATTGAGAAATCCGGTGCTAACCTACTTAGCACCCTGGTTAGCGCGCCTTAAGACTTTAGACGTGCTAAGTAGGTTAGCACCTCTTAGTAAATCAAGCCCATGGTGTGTTAGACCTGTCCCCTATACAGTATCATTGAGCTAAACTTTGACCCTTTACCTCACAGTCAGCTGACACATGGCAGCCAATGAGCTAGCACCCCTTCCTGGACCTCCTACCCCTCTATCAAAAAGCAGTTGCAGTAGCCATATTGGATTAATTCTCTGCTGGCTGCTGACTGTGACTGTTAGTGAGAGCAGGGTCAGACTTGCTGCAGATAGGTAGGGAAAGCATTAGCTAGGCCTGTGTTCTTGTTCCTTACTAGATGTGAAAGCACCCCAAACAGCCCTTTTGAAGGCTAGCACATCGACTCCTGTTTTTTTTTTTTTTATGTGTGACAGTCCAAAGCCCACTGACACCCAGAGCTGTGTGCACACTTCTGCTGTTGCCTCATTAAGTTACAGGCACAGAACCACTCCAGTGCATTATTATTTCACTGTATTCTGATAGTACTATTGCATTTCTCTGTGTGAGACACTCCACAGCCCACTGACACCCAGAGCTGTGCATAATGTGATTTCTGCCCTTTAGGGATTAAAACCCGACTTTGTGTCAACTCTGTAATTTTTGGTGACACTTTTGGCACTGATCCCCCTCTGCATGCCACAGTCCAGGTGTTAGACCCCTTGAAACAACTTTTCCATCACTTTTGGCTAGAAACAGTCATTGTAGGTTTTAAAATTCGACTGCCCATTAAAGTCTATGACGGTTTGCTAGATCCGCATGTTCCCGAACATTTGCAGGACTTCGCGTTCGCCGTTTGCAAACTCAAAATTAGATGTTTGCGACATCTCTAGCAATCATGTCTATTTGTTTTTATACAGTATATTTTTTGTAAAACATAACCTTTCCGGGAAGCCTGAGGTCACATAGTTCTCTCTGCAGTACTGCGATGGGAGGAGAGAGAATCCAGCCTATTGTTCTCATCCAGCCAAAGGTGAAAGTAACAGAAAAACATATTATTTATGTCTCTGTAGAAGTAAACATTTCTCATGGTAAGTTTGACCTACGGACTTCATTTACTTCGCGCAGGTATTGGCTATTGCTACAATAAGGAATCACTCCATAACGCAGATGAAACTGTATTATAGCTTTCTACTGCAGTTATCTACTATGTCTTTGGAATGCTAGCTGTTATATTGCAGCTACTCTACCCCTCACTTAATGGGCCCATACACTGGTCGATTTCAGCCATCAATCGATTCTATAGTATATAGAATTGGAAATCGATTCTTTCAAATCAGCCAATCGATCAATGTGCAATCGATTTTGATCGATTCTATCTGACATGATGGAAAATCTAGGTCGATCTGCTGCTAGCAGCAGATCGATGGCCCATAGAGTTGCATTGAATCTAATGGTCCAATAATGCATTTAGATCGATTTCCAATCGATTTCATTCTGAAATCTATTGGAAATCTGTTCCTAGTGTGTGGCACACATCAGATAGATTCCTGTCAGATTTGACTTGCAGGCATCTGATAGAAATCTGATGCTCAAATCTGCTGCAAATCTGTAAGTGTATGGCCACCTTTAGTGCTGGTGCTACTTGCAGTAATGAGTTATTTCCTGGGCAATTATATTATATTGTCAAGGATCTTACCTGTACATACAGTATTTTGCGGTCATATGACCCACATCACAATGAGATTGCACTGAGGATTTGTAGTATTTTTGGTAGCTTTGTGCAAACATGTTATTTTGCTACGTTATTATTACTATTATTATCTCTTGATATATGACCAGGTATGTTTTAGGTTCTGTTCTTGTATGCTGTTTGATGAAATATATGATAATATATTATATTGCTTGTTTGATGAAAGGTTAGTGGTGCTCCTGATATTTTTGCATTGGTGCTGTTCTTTATGGATTTTAGATATGTTATGTTTTGCTGTCTTTTTTAATCCAGTAAAGTATATTTGTTACAGTTGTTTGTGTGTACATTGCTCCCTGTATATGTGTGTGCTGCTTCCATTGTGCAAATACTGATATAATTGGTGTGCACTATGTGCGAATGTTCATTGTATTGATATTTAGTAAATATGCCCCATTGGTCTGTTTGGTTATTAGGATGACAACTGTAGGTTATAACACTCCTCTCTTTGCCTACGCGGCTTATTATTTTCATTTGACTACACAGTATTTATTGTTCTGCTGGCTCTTTCCTAGTACAAAAAATAAGCAGCAATTCTTCATAGCAATATTGAAGTCTCAGACGTGCTACAAGGATGAAGGGAAATTAACCCTTTCAGGACTGATATGTTTCCTCCCATTAAAATGAACCTCCGGAGAGTCCAGACTAAAACTCTACTGAGCAGCACTGAAAAGGCTTGGTGTTAACCACTTGAGGACAGCAGTGGTAAACCCCCCTAAAGACCAGGCTATTTTTATCAGAATTAGCCATTGCAGCTTTAAGGCCTTGCTATGCAGGGCCACACAACACAGCGCACAAGTAATCCCCCCCCCCCTTCCTCCCCACCAACAGAGCTCTCTGTTGGTGTGGTCTGATCGCCCTCCATGACCCCCCCCCCCCCCGTGTTTATTTTTCGTAAATAAATATTTTTTACTTTATGTCCATTATTTTTGACGATTTCTTTTATTATTATTTTTTTTAATCTGCTCCCTCCCCCCAGCCGGCCAATCCTGGCTGATCGCAGTGCTGTACTGTGTGTAGAGACGGTGGTTTCGCCGTCTAACAGTCTCACGAGTGGCGATAGCTGCTCGGAGACTGAAGGCGGGGCAGAGCTCCGCCCCCCGAGCAGGAGCCTGCGTACGATCTCCTGCAAACTGCAGCCCCAGGATTTGACGCCAATTGGCATTAGGCGGTCCTGGGGCTGCCGCCGCGGTCACGCCCATAAGCATTACCCAGACGTATAGTAGTTAACAGTTTCACAGCATCAAAACTTTGTTTTTCTTATCCAAGCCTCATTTTTAGCTGCACAGAAGCTAAGCTCCGCCCCATCAAAGAAATCTGCCCGGGCATTTTTCCCTGATGCTGTGCAAAGTGTGATGGGATTTCTGATGTTGTTGTTCTCGTTTTTCTCCCTCTTAAGCGAGGAACAGGCATCACAGCAGCCAGCCCCCTACCGAAGTATGTAAAGGGGTCCTTGCTTCATCATTAAGCCAGGCCAGTACATGCTTCAGTAGGGGTTGCTTGCTGATAAGGACGGACATGCGCAACGATCGCTGGGGAAACATGGACAGGTGAGGCGCTTATTCACCTCCATGATCACCGGCAAACATAGTGATCATGTTATCAGGAGCCAGTCGACGCAGCTCCTGATCAATGCCAGGAGATAAAGCTGTCAGTTGACAGCTTCATCTCCGGCCTCAGCTGTGTGTGATTGTTGCAGGGCCAAACCGGAGCAGTAAAATCCACGTCCTCTCAGATCTGCAGCTCCATCTACAGGACGTGCTTTTGTACTGCTTCGGCCCGGAACAAGTTAGAAGGGGTTGTTATTGTTTATGAACGTTTCCAAGGAGAAATACATTGTTGTTGCACATTTATATAGGTTGGGATTGCACCAATCAATACAGCAGCTGCATTAGATTTGTCCATATTGCAGTTATGTAAATTTACAACAAAATAATATACATCTTTTTATTGACCAACCCTACAGCACATCATTTTCTGTATACTTCTATTGTGTGGTGTCATTTTCTTCTGCAAACATCTATCTTCTCCTTTAAAATATTTTTCTTCCAGTTTTCTGATCCTCTATTCTGCTCTCTTCTACATTCTCGATTGCCGGGTTGCCCTCCTCCCACTGCATCCTATCCACAAACTCAGCACTTCTGCTGACAGCTGGCTTGAAAGGAGGAAGCATTGGAGTCACATGATGTGGAGCGCAACTCTGTGACTCTTACGATTGGAATGGTGCTGAACTGCTGTGTGCGACATTATCCGGGTTCCTGGTAAGAATTTGAACAACAACACTATTGTATATAACTGCTCATCACTGTCAGGAAAGTTCTTGAGACAGTCACTAACATACAAGGGTAACAGGAAAACAGCAGGGGCAAACCAAACCTGAAAGGTCTCCCTCAGCCATGCACAATACAGTATAATAATTTGGTAGGACATCATACTGGGTACACATAATGCAATTTCCCGTCATACCTGGCTCTGTTATGTTCCCCAGAGCTGCTCCATGCTCTGTACATACGCTGCTGCTCCATGCTCTGTATGCACGCTGCTGCTCCATGCTCTGTAAACATGCTGCTGCTCCATGCTTTGTACACACACAGCTGCTCCATGCTCTGTACACACGCTGCTGCTCCATGCTCTGTACACACGCTGCTGCTCTAGGCTCTGTACACACGCTGCTGCTCCATGCTCTGTACACACGCTGCTGCTCCATGCTTTGTACACACGCTACTGCTCCATGCTCTGTACACATGCTGCTGCTCCATGCTCTAAACACATGCTGCTGCTCCATGTTTTGTACACACACTGCTGCTCCATGCTCCTGTACACACTGCTGCTCCATGCTCTGTACACACGCTGCTGCTCCATGCTCTGTACACATGCTGCTGCTCCATGCTTTGTACACACACAGCTGCTCCATGCTCTGTACACACGCTGCTGCTCCATGCTCTGTAAACATACTGCTGCTCTATGCTCTGTACACACGCTGCTGCTCCATGCTTTGTACACACGCTACTGCTCCATGCTCTGTACACATGTTGCTGCTCCATGCTCTAAATACATGCTGCTGCTCCATGTTCTGTACACACGCTGCTGCTCTATGCTCTGTACACACACTGCTGATCCATGCTCTGTACACACGCTGCTGCTCTATGCTCTGTACACACGCTGCTGCTCTATGCTCTGTACACACACTGCTGATCTATGCTCTGTACACACGCTGCTGCTCTATGCTCTGTACACACACTGATGCTCCATGCTCTGTACACACACTGCTGCTCCATGCTCTGTACACACGCTGCTGCTCCATGCTCTGTACACACACTGCTGCTCCATGCTCTGTACACACGCTGCTGCTCCATGCTCTGTACACACGCTGCTGCTCCATGCTCTGTACACACGCTGCTGCTCCATGCTCTGTACACACGCTGCTGCTCCATGTCCTGTACACACACTGCTGCTCCATGCTCTGTACACACGCTGCTGCTCCATGCTCTGTACACACGCTGCTGCTCCATGCTCTGTACACACACTGCTGCTCCATGCTCTGTACACACGCTGCTGCTCCATGCTCTGTACACACGCTGCTGCTCCATGCTCTGTACACACGCTGCTGCTCCATGCTCTGTACACACACTGCTGATCCATGCTCTGTACACACACTGCTGATCAATGCTCTGTACACACACTGCTGCTCCATGCTCTGTACACACGCTGCTGCTCCATGCTCTGTACACACGCTGCTGCTCCATGCTCTGTACACACGCTGCTGCTCCATGCTCTGTACACACGCTGCTGCTCCATGCTCTGTACACATGCTGCTGCTCCATGCTCTGTAAACATACTGCTGCTCTATGCTCTGTACACACGCTGCTGCTCCATGCTTTGTACACACGCTACTGCTCCATGCTCTGTACACATGTTGCTGCTCCATGCTCTAAATACATGCTGCTGCTCCATGTTCTGTACACACGCTGCTGCTCTATGCTCTGTACACACACTGCTGATCCATGCTCTGTACACACGCTGCTGCTCTATGCTCTGTACACACGCTGCTGCTCTATGCTCTGTACACACACTGCTGATCTATGCTCTGTACACACGCTGCTGCTCTATGCTCTGTACACACACTGATGCTCCATGCTCTGTACACACACTGCTGCTCCATGCTCTGTACACACGCTGCTGCTCCATGCTCTGTACACACACTGCTGCTCCATGCTCTGTACACACGCTGCTGCTCCATGCTCTGTACACACGCTGCTGCTCCATGCTCTGTACACACGCTGCTGCTCCATGCTCTGTACACACGCTGCTGCTCCATGTCCTGTACACACACTGCTGCTCCATGCTCTGTACACACGCTGCTGCTCCATGCTCTGTACACACGCTGCTGCTCCATGCTCTGTACACACGCTGCTGCTCCATGCTCTGTACACACGCTGCTGCTCCATGCTCTGTACACACGCTGCTGCTCCATGCTCTGTACACACGCTGCTGCTCCATGCTCTGTACACACACTGCTGATCCATGCTCTGTACACACACTGCTGATCAATGCTCTGTACACACGCTGCTGCTCCATGCTCTGTACACACGCTGCTGCTCCATGCTCTGTACACACGCTGCTGCTCCATGCTCTGTACACACGCTGCTGCTCCATGCTCTGTACACACACTGCTGCTCCATGCTCTGTACACACGCTGCTGCTCCATGCTCTGTACACACGCTGCTGCTCCATGCTCTGTACACACGCTGCTGCTCCATGCTCTGTACACATGCTTCTGCTCCATGCTCTGTACACACGCTGCTGCTCCATGCTCTGTACACACACTGCTGATCCATGCTCTGTACACACACTGCTGATCAATGCTCTGTACACACGCTGCTGCTCCATGCTCTGTACACACGCTGCTGCTCCATGCTCTGTACACACGCTGCTGCTCCATGCTCTGTACACACACTGCTGTTCCATGCTATGTACACACACTGCTGATGTACACACACTGCTGATCAATGCTCTGTACACATGCTGCTGCTCCATCCAAACTCAACTGTAGCAGGATGCCTGCAGATATTCTGGTGTCTCAACTTGTGCCTGTCCCCAGATACTGCACCGGCCCTGGTCTGAGGGGGATTCTGGACAGCTGTATTTCCCCCCCTGCATTTGCCTATGAAAAAGGCACTGGCTGAGGGTGCATGAAAAGGGCGCTGCCATAGACTCTAATGCAATTGCTGTTAATACGTCAGAAAAAGCAGGGAAAAAAAATGATGCCTGATAAATATCGTTAATTACATTAAAACATTCAAGTTTATAGAGTATGTTATTGTTTTAGAAACTGGCAATGTTATAGTTTTTGTCATATTTTGTTTGTAAGTACAAATTTTACGTTTTCTATGTGTAAAAGGGTGTTTCTGTGGTGGTGGTGGTGGGGGTGGGTTGTGGTTAGGCCCCACTGGGGGGTGGTTAGGGTTAGGCACCACTGGGGGTGGTTAGGGTTAGGCACCACCCGGGAGGCAGTTAGGGTTAGGCACCACCACGGGATTGGTTAGGGTTAGGCACCACCAGGGGATTAGTTAGGGTTAGGCACCACTGGGGGGGTAGGGGTAGGCACCACTGGGGGGTGGTTAGGGTTAGGAACCACCAGAGGAGTGATGCGTGCATGAAAAAATGGCACCGTAAAAAAAGGGCCCAACTTAATGAATTTGGCACCAGATATTAACTAAATTTGATAACGAGAACCATCGTTATCAAGCTTTATTAACGATAATTACTGTTGCAAAAACAAAGGAGAAATAATAACGAATACATATTAACGTTAAATGTCATTACGTTTTTCGTCAATACTGCTTAACCCAACCCTACCCTCACACATAACCCTCCCCTGGTGGTGCCTACAACTAACCACTCCTTTAGTGGCACCTAACCCTAACCTGCGGTGATGCCTAACCCCAACCACCCCCCCCCCCTCACAGTGGTGCCTAACCCTAACCACCCCCCTGGTCGACAACTGCCCCAGAAACTATAATGTTGTGTTTTTTTTTGCTCTTTTTTTTTGCCATATTAACGATAATTCGATAATTGCATTAAAGTCAATGGCGGCGCCCTTTTCGTCCACCCTCAGCCGGCGCCCTTTTTTCCTGCTCCCGTAGTGGTTAGTTTTAGGAACCACCAGGGGAGGGATCTGTGTGAGAGTAGGGTTGGGTTAAGCTGTATTGTTGCATTACTTAACGATTTTTAATATATTTTCGTTATCAACTTCCGTCTGTTTTAGAATGGTATTTATCATTAACCAATTTCGTTATCGATGTCTATCGTTAGTGAAATTTTGTTATCCACCGGCGCCAATTTGTTAACCAGCCGGGCTCTTTTTAACTGGCGCTCTTTTTTCATGCACCCTTGTTAACTTTTTGAGATGAAAATGATGGTGCCCATACATGGTACATTTTTTCGATTAGAAAATTTTGTTCAATTATTCCGTTAGATCGCATATAAGGATTTTTCCAACGTGCCCAATCGGATTTATCTTGAAAAAATGGTATAATCGTTTGTTTTGCTTGATCGAAAAAAATAAAAGTTTCTTTTTGACTTTCACTGAATTCGATCGTTTTGGTCGAATAAACAAGAGAATCAAACGTTTCATTGTACTGTGTATGGGCACCATTGGGGACACTTTCAGACACGCTCCTTCCACAACTCTAACCACACCCCCACCACAGCCTAGCCACTCATATCACTAAAAATACTTAGCCAAAATATATAATATAATATATCAAGCCACACTGGTTTTTTCTGTTATCACTAGCTTTTTTCATATTAACATTTTAAATTAATAAATGTATCAATTTAAAGGATGGGAATTAAGTTTAGTCAAACACATTTTTCAGTAGAAAACTACCTATCCTACCTAATAAATCCCGTGTCCCATGTCCCTGCGTGTGTGTGCTTTTTTTTCATAGTGCGCATGTGCAAGGACGCAGAGACACTGAGGGGGAATGAAGCGCGGTTTGCAGAGGAGGACGGGGCCAGGAGGGGCGGACAGGCGTGTGCACGTGTGCGGCTGGCGTGTGTGCACAGGCGGCGAGCGCATGCTCGCTGCCTGACATGCGGCAGTAAAAGACCTAGAACCCGTTTTTAAAAGGGCTTAGGTCGCCTAGTATTTACATAAATCTGTACATCCATCCTGAAAGAGGAACAAATGAGGTAGAAAGAGGGACAGAGCGACAGGGTTCCCAAAGAGGGACTGTCCTTCCGAAAGGGGACACTTGGTAACTATGCACTACATATTCCTTGGAGGGTTTGTTATGTGCTGCTGTAACTCCACACAGTCCACAGAAAGTGCAGCCTGTGTATTATTTACTGCAGGCAGCTTTTAAACAACTGAATTGAGAGGGATATGGAGGCTACCATATTGCTTTCCTTTTAAGTAATACCAGTTGCCTGGCAGCCCTGCTGATCTGTTTGGCTGCAGTAGTGTCTGAATAACACCAGAAACAAGCATGCAGCTAATCTTGTCAGAACTAAAGATGGCCTGAACGGTTCGCTGGCGAACGGTTCCCGGCAAACTTCCAAGGGTTCGTGATCGCTGAGAACCGCGAACTTTACGGGAAGTTCAGTTCGCCCTCATAATGCACCATTAGGGTCAACTTTGACCCTCTACATCACAGTCAGCAGGCACATTGTAGCCAATCAGGCTACGCTCCCTCCTGGAGCCACTCCCCCCTTATAAAAGGCAGGAGCGCCGGCCATTTTACTCACTCGTGTGCCTGCAGTAAATAGAGAAGGGACAGCTGCTGCTGCTGCAGACTCTCGTAGGGAAAGCTTAGTTAGGCTCTTGTAGGCTTCTTAGCTTGCTCCATGCTGCTTCTTATTGCTAAAATAGCACCCCTCAACAGCTCTTTTGAGAGCTAATCTTGTTCTTGTGATCTATTTTTTTTTCTGTGTGTCCCACTGACACTTGTGTTGCATAGACAGCCTTGATAATTCATACTGTGTGTGTGCCACTGCCAGGCGCAGCACATTCATTGACTACCTGTGTGTGTGACAGGTGCACATTGTAATACCCAGTACTGCATATACCTACCTACCTGTTGTTCACAGTGCACCCACCTACCTGCATGAGCTGAGCGCCTGCAGTGTCACTGTGCCTGTCCGCTACCAGTCTGTGTGTGACAGGTGCACATTGTAATACCCATTACTGCATATACCTACCTACCGGTTATTCACAGTGCACCCACCTACCTACGTGAGTTGAGAACACGCAGTGCCACTGTGCCTGTCCGCTACCTGTCTGTGTGTGACAGGTGCACATTGTAATACCCACTACTGCATATACCTACCTACCTGTTGTTCACAGTGCACCCACCTACCTACGTGAGTTGAGCGCACGCAGTGTCACTGTGCCTGTCCGCTACCTGTCTGTGTGTGACAGGTGCACATTGTAATACCCATCACTGCATATACCTACCTGTTGTGTTCAGTGCACCCACCTACCTACCTGAGTGCACGCAGTGTGATATACCACTCCGTGCATACCTGTTAACTGCACCTGTGTGACTGCACATTGTATTAGTCAAGTCAGTGCTTACCTTTCACTTCATCCCCCCCGATATGGACAAAACAGGTAGAGGTAGAGGCAGACCCAGAGGAAGGCAAACCGGCAGGTCTGTGCGAGGTCGTGTTGATGTGATTTTGTGCGGCCCAGTGCTCAGAAGAAGGCACGTCCCATCAACTTCCAAGATTGTCGGGACGTGCTTGACTATTTACACACAGAACACCTCATCTTCCGCAGCCACCAGTGCTACTACAAGCACCACATCCATTGCATTTGACACTTTGCAGGAGTTAATTGGTGGGGAATTAACTGATTTGCAGCCATTATTGTTACAACCAGATGAAGGCGCTAAGCAAGTTACACCACCTCATATGTCTGAGTTAGGCGGCGAGACTATGGATGTAACATGTGAGGAGGAGAATGATGAAGTACCTTCTTTTGGTGCAGTTTTGGAGGTGTCTGAGGCAAGCGAAGCTGGGTAGGATGATTATGATGATACGGATCCCACATGGGTTCCTAAGAGACAAGATGACCAAGGGGATAGTTCAGAGGGGGAGTCAGAGAGGATTAGGAGGAGACGAGTTTCTGAAAGAAGCAGGGGATGCTCGTCATCAGAAAAAGCTGGGGGCAGTGTCCGGCGCCATGTATCGCCACCTATGTACAGCCAGCCAACATTCCCTTCAACGTCAGCTGCTGATGCCACCATAGTGCCATCACTCCAGGGGGGCTCAGCGGTTTGGAAATTTTTTAATGTGTCTGCCTCAGATCGGAGCAATGCCATCTGTTCTCTCTGCCTCCAAAATTTGAGCTGTGGAAAGGCCAACACTCACGTAGGGACAAGTGCCTTACAAAGACACATGAGAAAAGGCACAAACTGCAATGGGAAGAGAACCTGAGCAAAAGCAGCACACAAAAGTAAAGCCATCCTCCTTCTCCTCTTCCTCCTTCAGGTGCAGCATCTTCAGCCGCTTTCTCCCTTGCACCTTCACAGCCACTCTCCTCCACTCCGCCTCTGCCCTTGAACGGTTCGTGCTCCTCTGCCCACAGCAGCCAGGTGTCCGTAAAGGAAATCTTTGAGCGGAAGAAGACAATTTCTGCCAGTAACCCCTTTGCCCGGCGTCTGACAGCTGGCATGGCGGAACTGTTAGCTCGCCAGCTGTTACCATACAAGCTGGTGGCCTTTAGCAAATTTGTGGCCATTGGGACACCACAGTGGAAGATACCAGGCCGCAATTATTTCTCTAAAAAGGCGATACCCAAACTGTACTGTGAAGTGGAGAGGCAAGTGGTGTCATCTCTGGCACACAGGGTTGGGTCAAGGGTCCACCTGACCACGGATGCCTGGTCTGCCAAGCATGGTCAGGGCAGGTACATTACTTACACAGCCCATTGGGTCAACCTGGTGACCGATGGCAAGCAGGGAGTACATGGCTGTGCAGCGGACCAACTTGTGACATCTCCACGGCTTGCAGGCAGGCCTCCTGCCACCTCCTCTCCTCCTGCTACATCCTCTTCGCTGTCGTCCTCCTCTTCCTCCTTTGCTGAGTGGCAGTTCAACTCTACTGGTGCTGCCATCTCCTCTCCAGCTACACAGCCCCATCTCCCCAGGGCCTATGCTGCATGCCAGGAACGACAGTGTCACGCCATCTTAGACATGTCTTGCTTAAAAGCGGAGAGTCACACTGGACCAGCTCTCCTGGCTGCTATTAACAAACAGGTGGATCAGTGTTTGATCCCGCACCAGCTGGAGATCGGCAAAGAGGTGTGTGACAACGGCAGCAATCTCATTTCCACTTTGAATTTGGGAAAGCTGACACATGTACCCTGCATGGCACATGTGCTGAATCTAGTCATTCAAAGATTTGTGTCAAAGTACCCAGGCTTAGAGGATGTCCTGAAGCAGGCCAGGAAGTTCTGTGGGCATTTCAGGCGGTCTTACATGGCCATGGCATGCTTTGCGGGCATTCAGCGGAGAAACAACTTGCCTGTGAGACGCTTGATATGTGATAGTCCAACTTGCTAGAATTTGACCCTGTTCATGTTCTCTCGCCTGCTAGAACAAGAGAAAGCTGTCACCCAGTACATGTACAATTACAGTAGAAGAACACAATCTGGGGAGATGGGGATGTTCTTGCCCAACAACTGGACACTGATGCGAAATGAATGCAGGCTCGTGCGGCCGTTTGAGGAGGTTACCAACCTGGTGAGTCGCAGTGAAGGCACCATCAGCGACTTGATCCCGTACGCTTACTTCCTGGAGCATGCCATGCGTAGAGTGGTGGATCAAGCTGAGGAGAGCAGTCGTGGGAGCAATTTTCATCAGAATCAGATGTTTCCTCAACACATGCGGCAGCACAGAGGGGGGAGCAGGAGGAAGAGTTGTGTGGGGAAAAGGAATCAGACTTGGATGATGAGGAAGGTGTTTCTTTGAAGGAGGAGGAGGCGGCAGAAGAACAACCGCAGCAGGTGTTGCAGGTGGCTTGTGCTGCTCGACATTCCCGTGGTATTGTTCGTGGCTGGGGGGAGGAGGAGGACTTACCTGAAGTCACTAAGGAAGAGCAAGAGGAGATGGATAGTACGTCTGCATCCAACTTTGTGCAGATGGTATCTTTCATCCATGCTGTCCAGCCTGTTGAAGGACCCCTGTATAAAAAAAAACTCAAGGGGAATGAGCTGTACTGGGTGGCCACGCTACTAGACCCTCGGTATAGGCACAAAGTGGCGGACATGTTACCAACTCACCAGAATGCAGAAAGGATGCAGCACATGCAGAACAAGTTGGCAACTATGCTTTACAATGCGTTTAAGGGTGATGTCACAGCACAAGTCAATAAAGGTACCACTTCCAGTAATCCTTCTCCCATGTCCACGCAGGCAAGGACAGGACGATCTCATGGTGATGTCAGACATGCAGACATTCTTTAGTCCAACGCCTCGCCTTAGCGCTTCTGGATCCACCCTCCACCAACGCCTGGACCGGCAGGCAGCCATCTACCTGGCCGTAAGTGTGGATGTAGACACTGTGAGCAGCGATGAACCCTTGGACTACTGGGTGTGCAGGCTTGACCTGCAGCCAGAGCTGTCCCAATTTGCCATCCAACTTCTGTCTTGCCCTGCCTCAAGCGTCCTGTATGAAAGGACCTTCAGCGCAGCTGGAGCCATTGTCACTGAGAAGAGAAGTCACCTAAGTCCCCAAAACCTTTATCAAAATGAATGAGGAATTGATCCAGGAGGGCTACTGCCCACCCTGAAGACTAAGTCAGTCCCCACACACAACATCTCTGCCTGCACGCTGTGTGACTGGCTGCCTGCCCCAAGACTAAGTCACTCCCGACACAGCATCTCTGCCTGCAGGCCACTTCATTGCCTTCTCCGCCACCACCAACAGGGTCCAGGACTCTAGGCGGATTCCTGAATTTTTAAGGCCACTACTAGCAGCAGCCGCTATAATAATTTTTCTGGTGTGTGGAAATGCCTGCCTAATTTTTTCTGGCTGCACTGCGGCTGCAACAACAAAACAAAAGGCATGTACATGTGCCCATTCCCCTTCGTGATCATTACCTTGCTGCGGTGAAGGGGCTTACGCAGGGCAGCCATCAGGGGGGGACAACTAACACTGCAGTGAGGGGCCCAGGGCTTCTGGGGGCCCTGGGCCCCCAAAGCGCTGGAAGGGCTGCATGTGCTGGCTGCGGGCCTGTGGCTCACTAACCAGCACACCGTATTCCAGCACTGAGAGAAAAGTGACATCAGCGCTTGAACGTGAGGAGCAGATGAGTGAACCTGCTACAGTGGACCTTCTATACCGGGGCACCACCTATATCTGGCTACAGGCTACCTATACTGGGCCACCACCTATACCTGGCTACCTATACTGGGGCACCACCTATACTTGGCTACTTATACTGGAGCGTCTATATCTTGCTACCTATACTGGGGGCACCTGTACCTGGCTAAACTATACTGGTGCACCACCCATACCAGGCTACCTATACTGGGGCAACTATACCAGGCTACCTATACTGGGGCACCACCTATAGTTGAATATCTATACTGGGGCACCTGTATCTTGCTGGCCTATACTGAGGCACCAGCTATACCAGGCTACCTATACTGAGGGTATATACACCAGGCTACCTATACTGGAGCACCACCTATAGCTGGCTACTTATACTGGGGGAACCTATACCTGGCTACCTATACTGGGTGCACCTATGCCTGGACACCTATACTGGGGGCACCTATACCTGGCGAGGGCAGGGGGATGAGCCAAGACAGAAGGGGACAAGAGGTAACACAGGGGGATAAAAGAGGCACAGGGGGAACAGAGGCAGACAAAAGAGGCACAGGGAGAAAAGAGATGAGACGGGAACGTGAGGTCACACAGAGGGACACAAAAGAGACACAAACTGAGGTGAGGCAGAGGGGGACAAAAGAGGCACAGGAAGAAAAGAGGGGGTCAAAAGAGAACGTATAAAGAATAAGAACGGATCTACAAGTCCCTATCTCATTTGTTAACTGGGGACTGCCTGTATTTTGCTAGTATTTGGCTCCACCCACAACATGCCATGATCACGCCCACTTTTTGCCGCATCACGATGTGCATGCTGCTTTCTTCAGTGTCAGAGCCATGCACATTTTTCGCTGCTGCCCACTTTGTGCATGGACACGGGGGTGGGGTGGCTAGTGGGCGGGCCCAGCAACCAGTGGGTGGGCCCAGGGAGGGGGGCATATGCCTGATGATGTGTGAGGGGCCCCAAAATTTCTGGTGGCAGCCCTGGGCTTGCGCATCACAATGAAGCAATGACCGCCGGCTATATGAGTGTCTCGGGGGGGGGGGGCACACCAAAGATAATAAGGTCATTGCTTCATTGTGGACAGACCAAATTTGATCAGTTGGACAGTCACTGTTGTTCTATCATTGAGCTACCACAGCCCAGCGACCATATGGGCTTGAAAACCGCCACGGCCTGCACTCTGGCCATGGTGTGCGCCAGTCCAGCACGGCCGTCACTGCGCAAACAGCTGTTTGCGGTGCGTTACACAGTGAGTTTGGTGTGTCAGTGTGAAGCAGTACTCTAATTACACCCCCTGATTGATCTATACACATGCAAGATGTTTTAAAGCACTTTAGGCCTGCAATTTAGCATTCAATGTGATTTCTGCCCTTAAAACGCTGCTTTGCCTCCAATCTGGATTTTTCCCGGAGACTTTTGGCATGTGTCCCACTCCGCCATGCCCCCCTCCAGGTGTTAGACCCCTTGAAACATCTTTTCCATCACTTTTGTGGCCAGCATAAGTGTTTCTAGTTTTCAAAGTTCGCATCCCCGTTAAAGTCTATTGAGGTTCGCGAAAGTTTGCCATCTCTAGTCAGAACTGACAATAATGTCAGCAACACCTGATCTGCTAAATGCTTGTTCAGGGTCTATGGCTAAAAGAGGCAGAGGATCAGCAGGATAGCCAGGCAACTGGTATGCCTTAAAAGGTTAATAAATATGGCAGCCTCCATATCCCTCTCGCTTCAGTTTTCCTTCAAATACTTTCTGCTCCTTCAATGTTCAGGGATATAATTTCCCATGCAAACATTCCAAAATTCTGCATTTCCTCCATAAAATGGAAATCCAAATGATATTTTTGCTAAAGACCCACTTTAAAGGATACCAGAAGTGACATGTGACATGATGAGATAGACGTGTACATACAAGGCCTAGCACACAAATAACTATGCTGTGTTCCTTTTTTTTCTTTCTCTGTCTGAAAGAGTTAAATATCAGGTATGTAAGTAGCTGGCTCAGTCCTGACTCAGACAGGAAGTGACTACAGTGTGACCCTCACTAATAACAAATTCCCATTTTTATCTCTTTCTTGCTCTCAGAAGCCATTTCCTGCTAGGAAAGTGTTTTATATTTAGAATTTCCTATCAGTGAGGGTCACATTCTAGTCACTTACTGTCTGAGTCAGGACTGAGCCAGCCACTTACATACCTGATATTTAACTCTTTCAGACAGAGAAAGAAAGAAAAAGGAACACAGCATAGTTATGTGTGTGCTAGGCACTGTACATACACATATCTATCTCATCATGTCACATGCCACTTCGGGTATCCTTTAAATCCCTCCTTCCCACAAGGATCATTATAGGGCCTGGATACATAGCTGTAAAACTCCCTGGTCAAAACTAAAGGGGTCTCAGTAGCTTTTCATAAATCACTATCTTTCAGTTTTACACCACACGAGTGACCCTGAAGGTAGATTTTTATTTGTCAAAACTGCTGTAGTTGGCAAAATGTATACATTCACTTTAACTTCCCAAACCAGGGCCAAGTCTCTTTCACAAGAACTGCTTTGAATTGATTGAAGAGATTTGATCTGGATCCAAGGTGGTGACCTGAACCTCACTCTTGAGTCTTGACCCAATCCTGGACACTTCTTCAGGTAAGAGGCTTACCTCCTCAGCAGTATTCCCAAGGTTAAACTGTGGCTTTTAGATGTTTGGCAACTATTGAATCCTGGTATCAGAAATTAAACTTATTGTCCACACCGTAGGAAAACACATTCTAGAATTGACTACATTTTTATTTCCCTAAATCTGCCAGTTTGCTCCCCAACAGCTGACATAGGCCTCTATGCAATTGATCCTGGGAGATAATTTTCATATTCTCTTTAAAATAATCTTTGTTTTTTGTTTTTTTACCAACTTTTGGGTCATTTTTCAAATGTAAAATGCTTAAATTTTAGATTTGAAAAATGACCCAAAAGTTGGTAAAAAAAAAAAAAAAACAGTACTATCAAAACTATTTTGAGTATTGTCTTGCTTGCTGGTGATTTAAAAATAATTTTATGGCACAGGCCCATATGCAATTCATTTTTTCTCCCGAATTTCACTTAGGTGATATTTTCACAGCTTGTCATTAAATGCTTTTTTAAGTCACCAGCCTGCAAGGAAATACTCAAAATATATTTGATAGTACTTTTTCATCAACTTTTGGGTACTTTTTTTTTTTTTTTTTTAATTGTAAAATGCTGAAAATTTAGTTTAAAGAGAAGATGAAAATTATCTCCTAGGAGAAAACTCTCACTTGATGATAAATGAATTGCATATGGGCCAATGATTCTATCCTGTCTTTGAATTACTCTCCTATTTTTATTTAATTGTCCATCTTTGACTATGGTACTTACACTTGGAGTTGGTGTTTAAATGATAACCACCTAAAATACATCACTTGTGAAAAGGAAATAAGCTAAACTATGATGGACTTTTTCACTGATCACATAGATCAGTGATTCCCAACCTTTTCCGGCCCGGGAAACACTTTCTGACCATATTTTTCTCCGGGGAACGGCGGGGGGCGCGCGGGTGTTTGCGCGACCTAGTGGACAGTGCCGTGTGTAGCAGGCTATGGGGGGGGGGGGGGGGGGCTGGGGTGCGGCTGCATAGCTAGCATAGTTGCCCCAGTATAGGGAGTTTAGTTGCCCCAGTATGGTTAGTATAGTTACCCCAGTATAGTGCCCCAGTATAGCTAGTATAGTGCCCCAGTATAGCTAGTATAGTCCCAGTATGGATAGGTAGTGCCCCAGTATAGGTAGGTAGTGCCCCAGTATAGCCAGTAAAGTGCCCAGTATAGCTAGTATAGTGCCCAGATAGCTAGTATGGTACCCAGTATAGCTAGTATAGTGCCCAGCATACCTAGCATAGTGCCCAGCATAGCTAGCATAGGTAGGTAGTGCCCAGTATAGCTAGTATAGTTGCCCCCAGTGTAGCTAGTTTAGTTGCCCCCAGTATAGCTAGTTTAGTTGCCCCCAGTAAAGCTAGTTTAGTTGCCCCCAGTAAAGCTAGTTTAGTTGCCCCCAGTACAGCTAGTTTAGTTGCCCCCAGTATAGCTAGTACAGTTCCCCCCCAGTATAGATGCCCAGGAGGGGGGGAAGCAGCGCTAGAAGGAGGGGCAGTGGAGGCAGCGGTGGGGAGGGGGGAAATATCCCCCCCCTCCCTCACCTGGGACCCCTCCTTCTGCCTCTCTCCCCCTCCATTTAGCGGTGGCAAGTGCAGGGCGGCTCGGCGGCGGGGAGACATGCGCAGACTTACCACTTCTGCGTTCCAAGCGCCGGCAGCATCATGTCGTCAGATCTCCGCCTTCAATGCCGCCCACTGCTCTTCCGCTAATCAGGAAGCACAGTGGGCGGCATTGAAGGCGGAGATCTGACGACATGACGCTGCCGGCGCTTGGAACGCAGAAGTGGTAAGTCTGCGCATGTCTCCCCGCCGCCGAGCCGCCCTGCACTTGCCACCGCTAAATGGAGGTGGAGAGAGGCAGAAGGAGGGGTCCCAGGTGAGGGAGGGGGGGATATTTCCCCCCTCCCCACCGCTGCCTCCACTGCCCCTCCTTCTAGCGCTGCTTCCCCCCTCCAGCGTACTGGACGGCACACCTGTCACCATGCCGCGGCACACTAGTGTGCCACGGCACAGCGGTTGGGAATCACTGACATAGATGACCCTACTCTTCCACCAAGCCAATGGAAGCCCTCATATTTCTGCTTTGGGACATATCCATTAAGCATGGATCTCATTTAGAAAAATAACTAACAGTTTAAATCCCAAGTCTTTTAAATAAAACCCCTCAAAAGCTCTCTTAAACTAAATTGACAAATCAGACCCTGCTTGTACTGTATGATGTGAATCTTTAATTGATGAAAAGTACCTTCCTATTAGGGACAAGATCAGGAAGCTATACTATGAGTCTATGGGCCATATGCAATTCACTTTTTGTCTTAAGTTTTCTCCTGGAACTAGGAGATGATTTTTCATCTTCTGTTTTAGGCTAGTTATACACCAGGACGTTGTGTTTAGGGGACGTTATAGGCCCTAACGCAACGCCTGGTGCTCTCTGGTGTGGACGTCGGAGTGAGCCGCGTTGTGCAGCTCACTCTGGCATCCATGATGCCGTGATGCATACTCTTGGACGCATGCGGCATCACGTGGTCCCGCCCGGCCAATCGCCGCACAGAGTGGCCGCTCCATGAAGTAAACACTGCACGTCACTGAGTGCAGTGAATATTAATTAGCCATGTGCCCGGCCGCTCTCCCCTCCTCCCCAACATGACTGAACATGTGCAAACAGTCTAACGCGGCTTAGCCGGGTAGAACGCACAGCATGCAGCACTTTGCTGCGTTACAATGTAACGCAACATGGGCAGTGTGAACAGCCCACTTGTGTTACATTGCTGTGCGTTGGGGGAGCGTTACAGGCTGCACTAACGTGCGCCTGTAACGTCCCTGTGTGCAAGAAGCCTTAAATAACTTTTTAGCACTCAGCAATTAAAGAAATACTATCAAGATTATCTTGAGTATTTATTTGTTTTCTGCTGGCTTAACCACTTGCCGACCGCCCACAGCCCATGGGCGGCGGCAAAGTGGACGCCTAAAGGACCGCAATACGCCTTCAGGCATGCCGGGGGAGCGATCGCGTCATTGATGACGCGCGCTTCCCCCGGCAACTGGCTCCGCCCACCCGCCGTAACATCCCGCCGGCCATACGGAAGCGCCGGCGGGATGTTAACCCCGCGATCGCCGCTACAAAGTGTATAATACACTTTGTAATGTATACAAAGTGTATTATACAGGCTGCCTCCTGCCCTGGTGGTCCCAGTGTCCGAGGGACCACCAGGGCAGGCTGCAGCCACCCTAGTCTGCACCCAAACACACTGATCTGCCCCCCCCCGCCCACTGATCGCCCACAGCACCCCTCAGACCCCCCCCTGCCCACCCCCCAGACCCCTGTTTGCACCCAATCACCCCCCTAATAACCCATCAATCACTCCCTGTCACTATCTGTCAACGCTATTTTTTTTTTACCCCCCCCCCTGCCCCCTGCCCCCTCCTGATCACCCCCCCACCCCTCAGATTCTCCCCAGACCCCCCCCCCTGTGTACTGTATGCATCTATCTTCCCTGATAACCTGTCAATCACCCGTCAATCACCCATCAATCACCCATCAATCACCCATCAATCACCCCCTGTCACTGCCACCCAACAATCAGCCCTTAACCTGCCCCTTGCGGGCAATCTGATCACCCACCCACACCAATAGATCGCCCGCAGATCCGACATCAGATCACCTCCCAAATCCATTGTTTACATCTATTCTCTCCTCTAAACACCCACTAATTACCCATCAATCACCCATCAATCACCCCCTATCACCACCTGTCACTTTTACCTATCAGATCAGACCCTAATCTGCCCCTTGCGGGCACCCAATCACCCGCCAACACGCTCAGATTGCCCTCTGACCCCCCCTTATCAATTCGCCAGTGCATTAATTACATCTGTTCTTCCCTGTAATAACCCACTGATCACCTGTCAATCACCTGCCAATCACCTATCACCCATCAATCACCCCCTGTCACCCCCTGTCACTGCCACCCATCAATCAGCCCCTAACCTGCCCCTTGCGGGCAATCTGATCACCCACCCACACCATTAGATCGCCCGCAAACCCGCCGTCAGATTACCTCCCAAATGTATTGTTTACATCTGTTATCTTCTCTAAACACCCACTAATTACCCATCAATCACCCATCAATCACCCCCTATCACCACCTGTCACTGTTACCTATCAGATCAGACCCTAAGCTGCCCCTTGCGGGCACCCAATCACCCGCCCACACGCTCAGATTGCCCTCAGACCCCCCCCCCCCTTATCAATTCACCAGTGCATTAATTACATCTGTCCTTCCCTGTAATAACCCACTGATCACCTGTCAATCACCTGCCAATCACCTATCACCCATCAATCACCCCCTGTCACTGCCACCCAACAATCAGCCCCTAACCTGCCCCTTGCGGGCAAACTGATCACCCACCCACACCAATAGATCGCCCGCAGATCCAACATCAGATCACCACCCAAGCGCAGTGTTTCCATCTATTCTCTCCTCTAAACACTCACTAATTACCCATCAATCACCCCCTATCACCACCTGTCACTGTTACCCATCAGATCAGACCCTAATCTGCCCCTTGCGGGCACCCAATCACCCGCCTACACGCTCAGATTGCCCTCAGACCCCCCCTTATCAATTCGCCAGGGCATTATTTACATCTGTCCTTCCCTGTAATAACCCACTGATCACCTGTCAATCACCTGTCAATCACCCATCAATCACCCCCTGTCACTGCCACCCAACAATCACCCCTGTCACTGCCACCCATCAATCAGCCCCTAACCTGCCCCTTGCGGGCAAACTGATCACCCACCCACACCAATAGATCGCCCGCAGATCCGACATCAGATCACCACCCAAGCGCAGTGTTTCCAACTATTCTCTCCTCTAAACACCCACTAATTACCCATCAATCACCCCCTATCACCACCTGTCACTGTTACCCATCAGATCAGACCCTAATCTGCCCCTTGCGGGCACCCAATCACCCGCCTACACGCTCAGATTGCCCTCAGACCCCCCCTTATCAATTCGCCAGGGCATTATTTACATCTGTCCTTCCCTGTAATAACCCACTGATCACCTGTCAATCACCTATCAATCACCCCCTGTCACTGCCACCCATCAATCACCCGCTGTCACTGCCACCCATCAATCAGCCCCTAACCTGCCCCTTGCGGGCAATCTGATCACCCACCCACACCAATAGATCGCCCGCAGATCCGACGTCCGATCACCTCCCAAGTGCAGTGTTCACATCTGTTCTCTACCCTAAACACCCACTAATTACCCATCAATCACCCCCTGTCACTGCTACCTATCAGATTAGACCCCTATCTGCCCCTAGGGCACTCAATCACCCGCCCACACCCTCAGAATGCCCTCAGACCCCAGCCCTGATCACCTCGCCAGTGCATTGCTTGCATCTATTCCCCCCTCTAATCACACCTTGAGACACCCATCAATCACCTCCTGTCACCCCCTAGCACACCTACCCATCAGATCAGGCCCTAATTTGCCCCGTGTGGGCTCTTGATCACTCGGCCAAACCCTCAGATCCCCCTCAGACCCCTTTCCGATCACTCCCCAGTGCATTGATTGCATCTATTTTCCCCTCTAACCACCCCCTGAGACACCCATCAATCACCTCCTGTCACCCCCCTAGCACTCCTATCCATCAGATCAGGCCCAATACAACCTGTCATCTAAAAGGCCACCCTGCTTATGACCGGTTCCACAAATTTCGCCCCCTCATAGACCACCTGTCATCAAAATTTGCAGAAGCTTATACCCCTGAACAGTCATTTTGAGACATTTGGTTTCCAGACTACTCACGGTTTTGGGCCCGTAAAATGCCAGGGCGGTATAGGAACCCCACAAGTGACCCCATTTTAGAAAAAAAGACACCCCAAGGTATTCTGTTAGGTGTATGACGAGTTCATAGAAGATTTTATTTTTTGTCAAAAGTTAGCGGAAATTGATTTTTATTGGGTTTTTTTTCACAAAGTGTCATTTTTCACTAACTTGTGACAAAAAATAAAATCTTCTATGAACTCGCCATACACCTAACGGAATACCTTGGGGTGTCTTCTTTCTAAAATGGGGTCACTTGTGGGGTTCCTATACTGCCCTGGCATTTTAGGGGCCCTAAACCGCGAGGAGTAGTCTAGAAAACAAATGCCTCAAAATGACCCGTGAATAGGACGTTGGGCCCCTTAGCGCACCTAGGCTGCAAAAAAGTGTCACACATGTGGTACCGCCGTACTCAGGAAAAGTAGTATAATGTGTTTTGGGGTGTATTTTTACACATACCCATGCTGGGTGGGAGAAATTTCTATGTAAATGGTCAATTGTGTGTAAAACAAATCAAACAATTGTCATTTACAGAGATATTTCTCCCACTTAGCATGGGTATGTGTAAAAATACACCCCAAAACACATTATACTACTTCTCCTGAGTACGGCGGTACCACATGTGTGGCACTTTTTTACACCCTAAGTACGCTAAGGGGCCCAAAGTCCAATGAGTACCTTTAGGATTTCACAGGTCATTTTGCGACATTTGGTTTCAAGACTACTCCTCACGGTTTAGGGCCCCTAAAATGCCAGGGCAGTATAGTAACCTCACAAATGACCCCATTCTAGAAAGAAGACACCCAAAGGTATTCCGTTAGGAGTATGGTGAGTTCATAGAAGATTTTATTTTTTGTCAAAAGTTAGCGGAAAATTGATTTTTATTGTTTTTTTCACAAAGTGTCATTTTCCACTAACTTGTGACAAAAAATAAAATCCTCTATGAACTCACCATACTCCTAACGGAATACCTTGGGGTGTCTTCTTTCTAAAATGGGGTCATTTGTGGGGTTCCTATACTGAACTGGCATTTTAGGGGCCCTAAACCGTGAGGAGTAGTCTGGAAATCAAATTTCGCAAAATGACCTGTGAAATCCTAAAGGTACTCATTGGACTTTGGGCCCTTTAGCGCAGTTAGGGTGCAAAAAAGTGCCACACATGTGGTATTGCCATACTCGGGAGAAGTAGTACAATGTGTTTTGGGGTGTATTTTTACACATACCCATGCTGGGTGGGAGAAATACCTCTGTAAATGACAATCTTTTGATTTTTTTTACACACAATTGTCCATTTACAGAGTTATTTCTCCCACCCAGCATGGGTATGTGTAAAAATACACCCCAAAACACATTGTACTACTTCTCCCGAGTACGGCGATACCACATGTGTGGCACTTTTTTGCACCCTAACTGCGCTAAAGGGCCCAAAGTCCAATGAGTACCTTTAGGATTTCACAGGTCATTTTGCGGAATTTGATTTCCAGACTACTCCTCACGGTTTAGGGCCCCTAAAATGCCAGGGCAGTATAGGAACCCCACAAATGACCCCATTTTAGAAAGAAGACACCTCAAGGTATTCCGTTAGGAGTATGGTGAGTTCATAGAAGATTTTATTTTTTGTCACAAGTTAGTGGAAAATGACACTCACCATACTCCTAACGGAATACCTTGGGGTGTCTTCTTTCTAAAATGGGGTCATTTGTGGGGTTCCTATACTGCCCTGGCATTTTAGGGGCCCTAAACCGTGAGGAGTAGTCTGGAAATCAAATTCCGCAAAATGACTTGTGAAATCCTAAAGGTACTCATTGGACTTTGGGCCCTTTAGCGCAGTTAGGGTGCAAAAAAGTGCCACACATGTGGTATCGCCGTACTCGGGAGAAGTAGTACAATGTGTTTTGGGGTGTATTTTTACACATACCCATGCTGGGTGGGAGAAATAACTCTGTAAATGGACAATTGTGTGTAAAACAAATGAAAAAATTGTCATTTACAGAGATATTTCTCCCACCCAGCATGGGTATGTGTAAAAATACACCCCAAAACACATTATACTACTTCTCTTGAGTACGGCAATACCACATGTGTGGCACTTTTTTGCAGCCTAACTGCGCTAAGGGGCCCAAAGTCCAATGAGCACCTTTAGGCTTTACAGGGGTGCTTACAAATTAGCACCCCCCAAAATGCGAGGACAGTAAACACACCCCACAAATGACCCCATTTTGGAAAGTAGACACTTCAAGGTATTCAGAGAGGGGCATGGTGAGTCCGTGGCAGATTTCATTTTTTTTTGTCGCAAGTTAGAAGAAATGGATTCTTTTTTTTTTCTTTTTTTTTGTCACAAAGTGTCATTTTCCGCTTACTTGTGACAAAAAATAATATCTTCTATGAACTCACTATGCCTCTCAGTGAATACTTTGGGATGTCTTCTTTCCAAAATGGGGTCATTTGGGGGGTATTTATACTATCCTGGAATTCTAGCCCCTCATGAAACATGACAGGGGGTCAGAAAAGTCATAGATGCTTGAAAATGGCAAAATTCACTTTTTGCACCATAGTTTGTAAACGCTATAACTTTTACCCAAACCAATAAATATACACTGAATGGTTTTTTTTTTATCAAAAACATGTTTGTCCACATTTTTCGCGCTGCATGTATACAGAAATTTTACTTTATTTGAAAATTGTCAGCACAGAAAGTTAAAAAAATCATTTTTTTGCCAAAATTCATGTCTTTTTTGATGAATATAATAAAAAGTAAAAATCGCAGGAGCAATCAAATAGCACCAAAAGAAAGCTTTATTAGTGACAAGAAAAGGAGCCAAAATTCATTTAGGTGGTAGGTTGTATGAGCGAGCAATAAACCGTGAAAGCTGCAGTGGTCTGAATGGAAAAAAAGTGGCCGGTCCTTAAGGGGTAGAAAGACTGTGGTCCTCAAGTGGTTAAAAGGCATTTTATTGACAAGTGTAAAAATATCACCTAGGAGCAAACTCAGGCAAAAAAAGTTAATTGCATATGGGCCCATGAGCCAGAAGGTAAATGCAGACTTTTAGCTAGACAAAGCGTGTACGTTAAAGAGAACCAGAGATGAAGCACCCTCATGTATTGTACCTTATAAATCAGTGGGAACATGACAGTAAACACCTAATCTGCTCTTTGTTACATTGTTCTCTGTTTAATTTGCCTGTTATCACCTCTAAGATAAGAATCCCGACTAAGCAGTCGGCTGGCTTTGCTACAGAAAGATTATAGCTTAGACTGTGTTCTTTTGTGTCTTTTCAAGTCCAAGCCTGCCCCCTGCTGGCTTTGCTCAGAAATCATTATAGCTGAGTCATTATAGCAAAGCCAGACTCAATGCACAGTCCGGGATTCTTATCTCAGCTAGATAACAGACACTTTTAGCAGTGAGGATGAAACAGAGGGCAGGGTAGGTGTTTTCTCTAATGTTCCCACTGATTTCTATGGTAAAATACATGAGGGTGCTTCGTCTCTGGTTCACTTTAAAAAGGGGCGCTGGGAAAAAAGGGCGCGGGGTTTTAAACGATAAGCATGGATAACGTTTAAAAATGTATTGTACTGTATTTCGTTTAAAATTAATGTTTTATAAAGTTATAAATCATTAAATAATGTGCATTAAATCGGCAATTGTAAAAACGTTAATCTTTCGTTTAAATAGTGAAACGTATAATAACGTTTAAAAAAAAAATTACTATGTAACCCTCCCTGTACCTACCCCTAACCCCTAGACCCCCCTGTTGATGCCTAAACCTAAGACCCCCCTGTTGGTGCCTAAACCTAAGACCCCCTGTTGGTGCCTAAACCTAAGACCCCCCTGTTGGTGCCTAAACCTAAGACCCCCTGTTGGTGCCTAAACCTAAGACCCCCCTGTTGGTGCCTAAACCTAAGACCCCCCTGTTGGTGCCTAAACCTAAGACCCCCCTGGTGGTGCCTAAACCTAAGACCCCCCTGTGATAATCATTAATAACGTTTCAAAAACATATTGTGCGTTTTTTTCGTTTAAAAATAATGTAAAAAAAAAAATGTGTACTGTTTTTGGTTTAAAAATAATGTTTAAAAAAAATATTGTACTGTTTTTCGTTTAAAAATAATATTAAAAAAATTATAAATCATTAAATAATGTGTAATCATGAGAAGCAGTAATAAAACATTAAGTCTCCGGGCGCCGCTTTTAAAACGTTATTTTTCTCCGGCGCCCTTTTTTCCTATCGGGCGTCCATTAAACGATATTTATTATGGGAGTGAATGGCGTCGCCCGATTTGTCCACTAGCCTCCTGCGCCCTTTTTTACTGTTACCAGACAAAGCACCCCAGGTTTGGGACACAAAATGTACAATGTGCGAGCAAAATGGCTCCCTGCCACTCACTCCCCTTGAATTCGGGAACTCATTGAGGAACTTTTATTTCCCATGGCAAAGCAAGCGAACCGGACCAAACTTTTTTCTCCAAGCGATACAACATCCAAACTTGAATCTCTTGCTTCTGAAGAATTACAAAATACATTACAAAATTACAATTTACAAAATAATTACAAAATTCTGTCGAATTACAAAATAGAATTATAACAATAATATAATAATCACTCTTTTTCTATAACAACTGGGGGCAACTAAACTAGCTATACTGGGGGCAACTAAACTAGCTATACTGGGGGCAACTAAACCAGCTATACTGGGGGCAACTATACCAGCTATGCTGGGGGCAACTATACTGGGGGCAACTAAACTAGCTATACTAGGGGCAACTATACTAGCTATACTGGGGGCAACTATACTAGCTATACTGGCTGGGGGCAACTATACTAGCTATACTGGGGGCAACTATACTAGCTATACTGGGGGCAACTATACTGGGGGCAACTATACTAGCTATACTGGGGGCAACTAAACTAGCTAGCTATACTGGGGGCAACTATACTAGCTATACTGGGGGCAACTATACTAACTTCATTGGGGGCAACTAGTTTCACTGGGGGCAACTGTACTAGCTATACTGGGGGCAACTATACTAGCTATACTGGGGCAACTATACGAGCTAATACTTTAAATTAGTTAGCTCCGCCCTCATCTGGTCACGACCACGCCCATTTTGTGACCACGCCCGTTTTTTTTGGGGGGGTGGTCTTTTAATACCCAGCACCGGGTGCCAAATGCCCTAGGTACGCCACTGGTGGGATAGTTTGTTCGTTTGTACGCTGCAAAAGACAAACAGTGTCAACAGACTGTCTGCAGACACAGCCATGTTTGAGCGATTCAACTGGTGAATCTCTTGTGACTTTTATTTCACAAACCGTCGCTTAGTCTGTTGGTGTCTTGTCGTTTGTACGAAAGTCTTCTACAGACAGCAGAGTTGCTACCATAGTACTACTATTATACATAGTCTGTGACAGACAGCTTCCATCGTTTCTTCACTCTTTCTGTTGTAACGTGTGCACAACTGTCACGAATTCGAATTGTCGATGCCATAAATATGCTGTTGTCTCTTGTCTTTTTGTCATTGCCTCACAACTACAGACAAATATATGTCGTGTGTATGGGCCTTGATTTGGACCGCAAGGGAAAGGGCGAGAGACCATTGGTTGTGTTTGGTGTCCGAAGGGCTGTGCAGATGCACAGAGCGATTTAACTAACACTAGAGATCGTTGTATCATGCGGTGTATGCACAGTATGCCATCAAGCTTCTTTTCTGCCCGCCATTCAGTGTTTTGTACAAAAGAACCTTCACTGCTGGTCCTAATGAAGTACTGATAGAAAACCGATATGAGAACTCACTGGTCAACTAAGATGCCTCTGTAAACCCACACTGCTCCTGTGCTGAGTCTGTGGCTACCACCAAAAACCCTGTCAGCTGTGCCTGCCTTGAATTTTTCAGCTACTTATCGCAATGTAGAGGGGTGGCATTCACCCCCAATGTCAGGCTTGCCATGCTGCCAGCTAGCAATCTACTTTATCTCTGCTACTTCTGGGAGGCTGGTCAACTGCAGATGAAAACTCCCAGCATCACTGATAGGTACCATTGCCTTTGCCTAATTTGTACACTGGGTTTTGTAAGATGAATGGGTGGCACCCATATCATCCAGTTCATGATACAAACTGGCAATGTCGTCTATCTTCCCACCACTTCCTGGAGCACAGATCACAGTGGCAGTGCTAGCACACACCATCTTAGTATGTCCTTCCTACTTTTACGCTAATATTAATATTTATCTGTACACTTCTGGGTAGCATTGATGATGCACTACACCAAGCTCTCATGCCAGTTACCAATGCAGTCAACACTCCATCTCAGGGTCCACAGCCTCCCCCTTCCTGCCTCTCAGTCTTCCAGCTTATTTGGTGGTTCTAACAGGGGCTTTGCTATTAACCTTTAAAGTCGACACATTGACTTTAATTGAACACACAAAAATGTGTGATGTCACCTGATTTTTTGCGAGACTGTCAAAGGCATTTTCCCTAGACTGCAACAAGGAAATTATGAATGCAAATACATTTCTGGTGCAAATCTGTGCTCAAACGTAGCTCTTTAAGTGTCGTTTTTACTTTCTACAGATACCTGAGGTTTCTGGTGACTTTTTTTTCTTTTTCTTTTACCAACTTGTCCTAGAAAAGTGACAGAAGGAAATATTGATGATATTGCCCAAAGTTGTGAAGAGCTGGAAAACATCTTGGTGGACTCCAAGCAGAAGAAATATTTTTCTAACAACATAATAAACTTCAAAGAGAAAACTGCAGAAAACCAAAAAGAACCTACTTAGAAAGATACCTGTTTGTGTTGTACAAGCTGGCACTAATGATGTGGAAAATACTAGACCAAACTCTAAGAATGTTACTGGGGTTAGGGCAAATACTGGGAATGGTGGTGGGCAAAGCACTAAGAATAATCCTGTGGCAAGTACTGGGGATGGTGCTGGGCACACTGCAAAGGTTGGTATTGGGGCTGGGGCAAGTACTGAGGATAGTGTTAGAACTAATGCTGAGCCAAACTCTAAGGTCTGTCCTGGAGGTTGTACTGGGGCTGGGGAAACTATTAGGAACAGTGCTGGAACTGGTGATGGGCCAATCACTATGGATGGTCTGGAGGCTGGGGCAATTACTGTGGATGGTGCTAGAATTGATGCTGGGTCAAATGCTCAGGATTATTCTGGGGCTTGGTCAAGTTCTAGGGCTGGTTCTGTAACAGATACTGTAACTGGTGCTGGACCAGGTAGTGGGCTTGATGCTGGGGTTGGTGCAAGTACTGGACCTGGTACTTCAGCACATTCTGGGGCATGTACTGCAATGGGGATGACTATGTTTCTGGTGCTAGGGAAAGTACTTTGGATGGATCCTTGGAAAATGCTAGAAAAAATGCTGGGATATTGCGGGTGCACATGGTGAGGATGCTGCTAGGGTTGGCACTAGGGCTGGTGCAATGGGGAGAAAATGAAATGGTCGCGCATCTAACCAAGATGCACCAGATAGATACTCACTGCATAGGGCTAAAAAGCCTCTCAAAGGCACACGTAGCACACTGCATTCATTGCAGTGAAACAGGTGCATTAAGAACTAATGCATCTCACAATACAAACAATGGAAGCAAATCCATGCGTTACACATTATCCAGGGACCTTACCCTTCTCTTATTGAAAGAGACATCTGTTCCACGCTGCAGAGCATGTTAGCAGGGACGGCTCGTGCAGCCTTCTCTCGGGGTCCCCACCCTATCTAAGTTTAAAATCACCCAACATTATGGGAACATGCTAGCAACGTTAACTTGGGAGCAGCAGGCCATATAAAGAGGAAGGGGTGTGGCGTGGGCGGTGCCCCAGGAACTCTCACTGCCCGGGGACACCGCCAAAGGGCTGGCATTAAGGCATAGCCAGAATTGCCAAATTCCAAATCTGACAGAATTCCGAATTCCACCTCGTAGTTGCAGAATTCAGCAGTTAATACTTACTTGTGAACTAAATTGTCCATATTTTATACAATCATGGCCGAAATTGTCGGCACCCCAGAAATGTTTCCACAAAATCAAGTATTTTTCACAGAAAAGTATTGCAATAACACTTGTTAAGAATTCGGACATAATGTCACACAAAACTCCACAAATGGGCTGGACAAAATTATTGGCACCCTTAACTTAAAATTTGGTTGCAGACCCTTTGGAAAAAAATACTGAAAACAGTCACTTCCTATAACCATCAATAAGCTTCTTAGACTTCTCACCTAGAAATGTGGACCACTCTTCATTTGCAAACTGCTCTAGGTCTCTCTTATTGAAAGGGCGCCTTTTCCCAACAGCAATTTTTAATTTAATCTATCCACAGGTGTTCAATGGGATATAGATCTGGACTCACTGCTGGCCTCTTCAAAAGTGCTTTGTTACCTTCCATTTCTGGGCACTTTTGGATGTATGTTTGGGGTTATAGTCCTGCTGGAAGACCCAAGATCTCGGACGCAAACCTAGCTTTCTGACACTGGGCTCTACAGTGACCTAAAATCCTTTGATAAATCACAGTTTACATGATGCCGAACACAGATTCATGGCACCCAGCGCCAGTGGCAGTAAAACAACCCTAAAACATAATTGAACCTGCACCGTATTTCACTGTAGGTCCTGTGTTCTTTTCTTTGTAGGCCTCATTTTGTTTTTGGTAAACAGTAGAATTATGTGCTTTACCAAAAAGCTCTATCTTGGTCTCATCTGTCCACAAGATGCTTTTGGTTTTTTGGTTTTGATTTTGGTTCACTCATGTACATTTTGGCAAACTGTAGTCTTGCATTTTTATGTCTCTGTGTCAGCAGTGGGGTCCTCCTGGGTATCCTGTTATAGCGTTTCATTTCATTTTAATGATTTTTAATTTTTCTCTTCACTCCCAGGGAGATTAGCTACAGTTCCATGGGTTGCAAATGTCTTGTTAACCACTTCCCGACCGCCCACTACACAGGGGCGGCGGGGAAGTGGAGCCCTGCAGGACGGCCTCACCCACAGAGGCGGCGGTCCATTTAAGGGCATGGGCGGAGCGATCGCGTCATCCGTGACGCGATCCTCCGCCGGCGCCTGTCACCGTTCGCTCGCCGCAACATCCCGCCGGCTATACGGAAGCGCCGGCGGGATGTTAACCCCGCGATCGCCGCATACAAAGTGTATAATACACTTTGTAATGTTTACAAAGTGTATTATACATGCTGCCTCCTGCCCTGGTGGTCCCAGTGTCCGAGGGACCACCAGGGCAGGCTGCAGCCACCCTAGTCTGCACCCAAGCACACTGATTTCTCCCCCCCCTGCCCCAGATCGCCCACAGCACCCATCAGACCCCCCCCCTGCCCACCCCCCAGACCCCTGTTTGCACCCAATCACCCCCCTAATCACCCATCAATCACTCCCTGTCACTATCTGTCAACGCTATTTTTTTTTTATCCCCCCCCCCTGCTCCCTGCCCCCTCCTGATCACCCCCCACCCCTCAGATTCTCCCCAGACCCCCCCCCCCAGACCACCCCCCCCTGTTTACTGTATGCATCTATCCCCCTGATCACCTGTCAATCACCTGTCAATCACCTGTCAATCACCCGTCAATCACCCATCAATCACCCATCAATCACCCCCTGTCACTGCCACCCATCAATCAGCCCCTAACCTGCCCCTTGCGGGCAATCTGATCACCCCCCCACACCAATAGATCGCCCACAGATCCGACATCAGATCACCTCCCAAATCCATTGTTTACATCTATTCTCTCCTCTAAACACCCACTAATTACCCATCAATCACCCATCAATCACCCCCTATCACCACTTGTCACTTTTACCTATCAGATCAGACCCTAATCTGCCCCTTGCGGGCACCCAATCACCCGCCCACACGCTCAGATTGCCCTCTGACCCCCCCTTATCAATTCACCAGTGCATTAATTACATCTGTTCTTCCCTGTAATAACCCACTGATCACCTGTCAATCACCTGCCAATCACCTATCACCCATCAATCACCCCCTGTCACTGCCACCCATCAATCAGCCCCTAACCTGCCCCTTGCGGGCAATCTGATCACCCACCCACACCATTAGATCGCCCGCAAACCCGCCGTCAGATTACCTCCCAAATGTATCGTTTACATCTGTTATCTTCTCTAAACACCCACTAATTACCCATCAATCACCCCCTATCACCACCTGTCACTGTTACCTATCAGATCAGACCCTAATCTGCCCCTTGCGGGCACCCAATCACCCGCCCACACGCTCAGATTGCCCTCAGACCCCCCCCCCACTTATCAATTCGCCAGTGCATTAATTACATCTGTCCTTCCCTGTAATAACCCACTGATCACCTGTCAATCACCTGCCAATCACCTATCACCCATCAATCACCCCCTGTCACTGCCACCCAACAATCAGCCCCTAACCTGCCCCTTGCGGGCAATCTGATCACCCACCCACACCAATAGATCGCCCGCAGATCCGACATCAGATCACCACCCAAGCGCAGTGTTTCCATCTATTCTCTCCTCTAAACACCCACTAATTACCCATCAATCACTCCCTATCACCACCTGTCACTGTTACCTATCAGATCAGACCCTAATCTGCCCCTTGCGGGCACCCAATCGCCCGCCTACACGCTCAGATTGCCCTCAGACCCCCCCTTATCAATTCGCCAGTGCAATATTTACATCTGTTCTCCCCTGTAATAACCCACTGATTACCTGTCAATCACCTATCAATCACCCATCAATCACCCCCTGTCACTGCCACCCATCAATCACCCCCTGTCACTGCCACCCATCAATCACCCCCTGTCACTGCCACCCATCAATCAGCCCCTAACCTGCCCCTTGCGGGCAAACTGATCACCCACCCACACCAATAGATCGCCCGCAGATCCGACATCAGATCACCACCCAAGCGCAGTGTTTCCATCTATTCTCTACCCTAAACACCCACTAATTACCCATCAATCACCCCCTGTCACTGCTACCTATCAGATTAGACCCCTATCTGCCCCTAGGGCACTCAATCACCCGCCCACACCCTCAGAATGCCCTCAGACCCCAGCCCTGATCACCTCGCCAGTGCATTGCTTGCATCCATTCCCCCCTCTAATCACACCTTGAGACACCCATCAATCACCTCCTGTCACCCCCTAGCACACCTACCCATCAGATCAGGCCCCAATTTGCCCCGTGTGGGCTCCTGATCACTCGGCCAAACCCTCAGACCCCCTTCCGATCACCTCCCCAGTGCATGGATTGCATCTATTTTCCCCTCTAACCACCCCCTGAGACACCCATCAATCACCTCCTGTCACCCCCCTAGCACTCCTATCCATCAGATCAGGCCTAATACAACCTGTCATCTAAAAGGCCACCCTGCTTATGACCGGTTCCACAAAATTCGCCCCCTCATAGACCACCTGTCATCAAAATTTGCAGATGCTTATACCCCTGAACAGTCATTTTGAGACATTTGGTTTCCAGACTACTCACGGTTTTGGGCCTGTAAAATGCCAGGGCGGTATAGGAACCCCACAAGTGACCCCATTTTAGAAAAAAAAGACACCCCAAGGTATTATGTTAGGTGTATGACGAGTTCATAGAAGATTTAATTTTTTGTCAAAAGTTAGCGGAAATTAATTTTTATTGGTTTTTTTTCACAAAGTGTCATTTTTCACTAACTTGTGACAAAAAATAAAATCTTCTATGAACTCGCCATACACCTAACGGAATACCTTGGGGTGTCTTCTTTCTAAAATGGGGTCACTTGTGGGGTTCCTATACTGCCCTGGCATTTTAGGGGCCCTAAACCGCGAGGAGTAGTCTAGAAAACAAATGCTTCAAAATGACCTGTGAATAGGACGTTGGGCCCCTTAGCGCACCTAGGCTGCAAAAAAGTGTCACACATGTGGTACCGCCGTACTCAGGAAAAGTAGTATAATGTGTTTTGGGGTGTATTTTTACACATACCCATGCTGGGTGGGAGAAATTTCTATGTAAATGGACAATTGTGTGTAAAAAAATCAAACAATTGTCATTTACAGAGATATTTCTCCCACTTAGCATGGGTATGTGTAAAAATACACCCCAAAACGCATTATACTACTTCTCCTGAGTACAGCGGTACCACATGTGTGGCACTTTTTTACACCCTAAGTACGCTAAGGGGCCCAAAGTCCAATGAGTACCTTTAGGATTTCACAGGTCATTTTGCGACATTTGGTTTCAAGACTACTCCTCACGGTTTAGGGCCCCTAAAATGCCAGGGCAGTATAGGAACCCCACAAATGACCCCATTCTAGAAAGAAGACACCCAAAGGTATTCCGTACGGAGTATGGTGAGTTCATAGAAGATTTTATTTTTTGTCACAAGTTAGCGGAAAATGACACTTTGTGAAAAAAAACTATTAAAATCAATTTCCGCTAACTTGTGACAAAAAAATAAAAACTTCTATGAACTCACCATACTCCTAACGGAATACCTTGGGGTGTCTTCTTTCTAAAATGGGGTCATTAGTGGGGTTCCTATACTGCCCTGGCATTTTAGGGGCCCTAAACCGTGAGGAGTAGTCTTGAAACAAAAATGACCTGTGAAATCCTAAAGGTACTCATTGGACTTTGGGCCCCTTAGTGCAGTTAGGGTGCAAAAAAGTGCCACACATGTGGTATCGCCGTACTCGGGAGAAGTAGTACAATGTGTTTTGGGGTGTATTTTTACACATACCCATGCTGGGTGGGAGAAATACCTCTGTAAATGACAATCTTTTGATTTTTTTTACACACAATTGTCCATTTACAGAGGTATTTCTCCCACCCAGCATGGGTATGTGTAAAAATACACCCCAAAACACATTGTACTACTTCTCCCGAGTATGGCGATACCACATGTGTGGCACTTTTTTGCACCCTAACTGCGCTAAAGGGCCCAAAGTCCAATGAGTACCTTTAGGATTTCACAGGTCATTTTGCGACATTTGGTTTCAAGACTACTCCTCACGGTTTAGGGCCCCTAAAATGCCAGGGCAGTATAGGAACCCCACAAATGACCCCATTTTAGAAAGAAGACACCCCAAGGTATTCCGTTAGGAGTATGGTGAGTTCATAGAAGATTTTATTTTTTGTCAAAAGTTAGCGGAAATTGATTTTAATTGTGTTTTTTCACAAAGTGTCATTTTCCGCTAACTTGTGACAAAAAATAAAATCTTCTATGAACTCGCCATACTACTAACGGAATACCTTGGGGTGTCTTCTTTCTAAAATGGGGTCATTTGTGGGGTTCCTATACTGCCCTGGCATTTTAGGGGCCCTAAACCGTGAGGAGTAGTCTTGAAACGAAATTTCTCAAAATGACCTGTGAAATCCTAAAGGTACTCATTGGACTTTGGGCCCTTTAGCGCAGTTAGGGTGCAAAAAAGTGCCACACATGTGGTATCGCCGTACTCAGGAGAAGTAGTATAATGTGTTTTGTGGTGTATTTTTACACATACCCATGCTGAGTGGGAGAAATATCTCTGTAAATGGACAATTGTGTGTAAAAAAAATTAACAAATTGTCATTTACAGAGATATTTCTCCCACCCAGCATGGGTATGTGTAAAAATACACCCCAAAACACATTATACTACTTCTCCTGAGTACGGCAATACCACATGTGTGGCACTTTTTTGCAGCCTAACTGCGCTAAGGGGTCCAAAGTCCAATGAGCACCTTTAGGCTTTACAGGGGTGCTTACAATTTAGCACCCCCCAAAATGTCAGGACAGTAAACACACCCCACAAATGATCCCATTTTGGAAAGTAGACCCTTCAAGGTATTCAGAGAGGGGCATGGTGAGTCCGTGGCAGATTTCATTTTTTTTTTGTCGCAAGTTAGAAGAAATGGAAACTTTTTTTTTTTTTTTTTTTCCTCACAAAGTGTCATTTTCCGCTTACTTGTGACAAAAAATAATATCTTCTATGAACTCACTATGCCTCTCAGTGAATACTTTGGGATGTCTTCTTTCCAAAATGGGGTCATTTGGGGGGTATTTATACTATCCTGGAATTCTAGCCCCTCATGAAACATGACAGGGGGTCAGAAAAGTCAGAGATGCTTGAAAATGGGAAAATTCACTTTTGGCACCATAGTTTGTAAACGCTATAACTTTTACCCAAACCAATAAATATACACTGAATGGTTTTTTTTTTATCAAAAACATGTTTGTCCACATTTTTCGCGCTGCATGTATACAGAAATTTTACTTTATTTGAAAACTGTCAGCACAGAAAGTTAAAAAAATCATTTTTTTGCCAAAATTCATGTCTTTTTTGATGAATATAATAAAAAGTAAAAATCGCAGGAGCAATCAAATAGCATCAAAAGAAAGCTTTATTAGTGCCAAGAAAAGGAGCCAAAATTCATTTAGGTGGTAGGTTGTATGAGCGAGCAATAAACCGTGAAAGCTGCAGTGGTCTGAATGGAAAAAAAGTGGCCGGTCCTTAAGGGGGGTAAAGCCCTAGGTCCTCAAGTGGTTAATGATGCGCACTGTGGATTAACCCAAATCTAGATCTCTGGAGATGGACTTTTAACCGTGAGATTGTTGTCCTCTCCTGTTGCCTATGCTTAGTGTGGCACACACAGCAAAGAAGTAGTACACGGCCACACTCCCCTAATCGTACTTACGGTGCAACGATCCAGAGCACCGGGTGGCAATCAACAATTTGTATGGCGAAAAGATCAGCACACTTAGCCAGGATTTGAGACACATTTTTTCTGGGAAGTGTGGATCTTGGACACATTCCCTCACAGACTTTTTACACAAGTTGGCCAGCAGGCATTTGATGGACTTCCAGTGTCTTTGGCGCCTATCCACTGCGAGTTGCTGGTTCTTGGTTAATCACGAAGTGTATTTATGGAAACATTTTGTAATAAAAGAGCTTGAAGTTTTGCATTATACCATTAAATGTGCTGATCTTCTTGCCATTCAAATTAGTGTGGCACACACAGACACGCCAAAGACTCAGGGTTCGTTTTCATTACATGCGGTGCGATGCTGCTACATAGATGCATCGCACCGCGGGTGTACTTTAATCAATGCATGGCAATGGAACAGTTGCGTGCTGATTTTGCGAAGCAATCTGAGAATCTGCAGAAATACACTCCCGCAATACACTTCAATATCGGGAGATGTGGAAGTGATGCAAATGGGAGCGGAAGTGATGCGTAGCGCATCGGCTCCCAATCACAAGTGGCAATGGGGCCTAAGTGAACTTTCTCCTTTTTATCTGTTTTTAGGTGTGATTTTTAAAGAGAAATGGTTATGAAAATCTTAAGATTTAAAACACATACAAATAAGAAGTACATTTCTCTCAGAGTAAAATGAGTCATAAATTACTTTCTCCTATGTTGCTGTCACTTACAGTAGGTAGTAGAAATCTAACATTACTGACAGGTTTTGGGCTAGTCCATCTCTCCATAGGGGATTCTCAGCAAGGCCTTTATTCTTTATAAAGATACTAGCTGGTTGCCCGGCGTTGCCCGGGTATGTAATTGGCTAGTGTTACCTCTGCCCACTTTTTCTAATCCTAACACACAATTATTCAAGGATGACCTAGTTTGTGAGCTTTGCGGTCTTTGGCATCAATAATTGGCATTGAAATGAAATAAATCTAATTGGCTGTGGCTCCACTCCTTTGAAAATCAATAGGTGAATTTTGATTAGCTTTTGTAGGCTCCACCCACTTTTCTGAATATTAATCCCAGTCACCCAGTGACCAATTATGCAAAGTTTAAGAAACCTGCCATTGACAGAGTTAGAAAAACAAAAGTTTGCTTTCTTAACACAGAAAGAATTTGCAATAATTCAGGTTGGAGTGAGCTTAAAATGTCTCCCAGTGCATCACTGTTGAATATATGCAAATTAACCATTGTTACCCTTAAAAGCTAAACACACCTCCAGAACTGCTGGAATGAAATGATGTGTCAGTTTGTTAATTTGTACAGAGCCATAATAATCCAACATGCATACAGACTGTTTTGGATTATTTGAACCTCATCAGTGCATGGCATGGATTAATTTGGCTCTACGTAGTAGGGCTTGTAACACCGAGAGGTACAGACTAACCAGCAAACTCATGGTGACCCAGAACTCATTGGAGTGTGTAAGGGACTACAATGATCCTAAAAGCCCCCTTACTAAGATGTTAAGAAAAACAAAAGTTTGCTTTCTTAAAACAGAAAGAATTTGCGATAATTCAGGTTGGAGTGAGCTTGAGATGTCTCCCAGTGCATCACTGCTGAATATATGCAAATTAACCATTCTACCCTTAGAAGCTAAACACACCTCCAGTGTAACAGTGTAAGAGTGGCTGCAGTATACATTTTCCAGTTAAATTTGTATTTGTCTCTTTTTGGTTATGGGAATAAAAAGTATCCTATACTTTATTCCAGGTAATGTTCTATGTGTGTGCCAAATTTCATTCAAATCCGTTCAGCCGTTTTTGCGTGATTGAGTAACAAACATCCAAACATCCAAACATCCAAACATCCGAACTTTCCCATTTATTATATTAGTAGGATTCCATGAAAAAGATTTATACAAAGATGCTGGCCAGTCTCCCTGCTCACTGCACACTATTTTGGCAGTTGGACAGCGCAACTGCCATTCACCCATTGCTTTTAAAAATAAAGAAAACTCTGAGAACCCCCCTATGAGAAGATGGGCTAGTCCAAAATCTGTCAGTAATAACAGATTTCTACTTCTTATTGTAAGTGACAGGAACATAGGAGAAAAGTTATTTATGGCTCATTTTACTCTGGGAGAAATGTACTTCTTATTTGTATGTGTGTTAAGTTTTAAGATTTTTGCGACAGTTCCTCTTTAAATTGCTCACACCTATTACTTGCCCTAGATGAGTTTAAAGGAGAATCACTTGTCCAATTAGCTTTTTTTCCTTCCTCTTTTTGTTTTTCTCCAATACACACAAAGGGAATACACACATGTATAGCAAAACTTGTGTTACTGCAATACTTTCCCATCAGAAATACTTGATTTTCTGGAAACATTTCTGGGGTGCCAACAATTTTGTTAATGACTATATAAATACATATAAAGAAACCAAGATCAGCAGCACCACTCTAGAAGAAATAGCTCTTTATTCAGACACGTAATTAAAATCACATGCCCAAAAAATGGGCTTAGACGCAGCTACAGCCCGCTGTTTTTGAATGCTTCTTTGTCAAGCTGCAAGCTCATAATGAGCTTGCAGCTTGACAAAGAGGCATTCAAAACAGCGGGCTGTAGCTGCGTCTAAGCCCATTTTTTGGGCATGTGATTTTATTACAGACTAACCAGAAAGCTCATGGTGAACCAGAACTCATTAAAGTGTGTGAGGGGCTACAATGGTCCTAAAAGCCCCCTTACTAAAATGCTATGGAAAACAAAAGTTTGCTTTCTTAAAACAGAAAGAATTTGCGATGAGTGAGCTTGAGATGTGAATATATAAACTGCAAAAAAAAGAGAATTGAGATGTCTCCCAGTGCATCACTGCTGAATATATGCAAATTAACCATTGTTACCCTTAGAAGCTAAAGACACCTCCAGATCCGCTGGAATGCAATGATGTGTCAGCTTTTTAATTTGTACAGAACCATAATAATCCAACATGCATACAGACTGTTTCAGATTGTTTGATCCTCATCAGTGCATGGCATGGATTAATTTGGCTCTAGGGAGTAGGGCTTGTAACACCGAGAGGTACAGACTAACCAGCAAGCTCATGGCGACCCAGAACTCATTGGAGTGTGTAAGGGACTACAATGGTCCTAAAAGCCCCCTTACTAAAATGCTAAGAAAAACAAAAGTTTGCTTTCTTAAAACAGAAAGAATTTCCGATAATTCAGGTTGGAGTGAGCTTGAGATGTCTCCCAGTGCATCACTGCTGAATATATGCATGTATGTATGTTGGATTATTATGGCTCTGTACAAATTAACAAGATGACACATTATTGCATTCCAGCGGTTCTGGAGATGTGTTTAGCTTCTAGGGGTACAATGGTTAATTTGCATATATTCAGCAGTGATGCACTGGGAGACATCTCAAGCTCACTCCAACCTGAATTATCGCAAATTCTTTCTGTTTTAAGAAAGCAAACTTTTGTTTTTCTTAACATCTTAGTAAGGGGGCTTTTAGGACCATTGTAGTCCCTTACACACTCCAATGAGTTCTGGGTCACCATGAGCTTGCTGGTTAGTCTGTACCTCTCGGTGTTACAGCCCTACTGCATAGAGCCAAATTAATCCATGCCATGCACTGATTAGGATCAAACAATCCAAAACAGTCTGTATGCATGTTGGATTATTATGGCTCTGTACAAATTAACAAACTGACACATCATTTCATTCCAGCAGTTTTGGAGGTGTGTTTAGCTTTTAAGGGTAACAATGGTTAAATTGTGTATATTCAACAGTGATGCACTGGGAGACATTTTAAGCTCACTCCAACCTGAATTATCGCAAATTCTTTCTGTATTAAGAAAGCAAACTTTTGTTGTTGTTGATTTTGATTACGTTTCTGAATAAAGAGCTATCTCTTCAAGAGTGGTGCTGCTGATCTTGGTTTCTTCAATCGGCTCAGGGTCATATCAGCTTTAGCACACTCCTATCTCCATTGGAGGGCTTGGTCTAACACTGTGTGTATATAAATACATATATATTTGCTGGATTTCTGTGGAAATCTGTGTAATTCCTCCATTGTAGATTTTTTTTGCCTTATAGTGTGAATTTTGATTTTTTTTTTTCCTATTGCACTAGTATTATACTGTATATAACCCACTATGGTTTTATATTAAATACATTTGGTTGAATAAAACTATACATTTATTTCTAATGTGAACAAGAAATACACATAATTAGAAATGATTAATACATTTTGTTTGTTTGATTGGGAACTAATTCTGACCATCCCTAAAAATATCTTAACCCCTAATATGTAAAAGCCTTTTCCCACTGTAATATACCAGTAATTTACTATCACTCCACATAAAGTTATTACAATAATGGTGTTACTTGAGATAATTGAAGGTAATAAATTCCCTTTGTGAAATGTCATTGGTTGGTACTGTATATTCAACATTCAACTGTTAGTGGTAGCATAACAAAGTAGAATCAACTGCTAAGTCCTTCTTATCATGGAAAAAATGCTCTTGCTGTATATGCATTTCATGCAGATAGGCACATACCGACATGGGTGAGTCAACGATGGGTGGTGGGTGCAGGGGAGGAGTGTAGCCTGACAGTGTTTTACACTGGTGGCGCTTCTTCCGAGGCATTGAGGTCCTGGTGCTCTAGAAGTTTTCAATGGTGCTCTAGTGGTCCCCCTCCACTTCTAGTATTCCCTAGTGGTCTACTGGCCATGCTCCTCATTATAGTATGTTCTAGTTTTCTAGCAGTCCCTCTCTTCTAGTTTTACCTGGTGGTCCAGTTGCCCTTGACCCCTTTAAAGTATTCCCTGATGGTCTAGTGATCCTTGACCCCCATATCCCTCACAGTATTCTCTTTTGGTCTAGTGGACCACCTCTCCTTTACATTATACCCTGGGGAACTAGTGATCCCAGTACCCTTTAAAGTATTACCTGGTGGTCTAGGGGTCCCCACATCCCCATATTTCTTCCCTTGTAGTATAATGGTCACCCAATTCCCATATAGTTTCCCTGGTGGCCTAGTGGTGCTTCATACCCATTTAGCTTCCCCAGTAGTCTACTGGCCCCCTTTTATTTTTATACAGGTTCCTTGGTTCTCTAGTAGTCCATCCACCCCCATTTAGCTTCCCTGGTAGTCTAGTGGTCTCCCATCCCCATAATACTTCCCTGGTAGTCTAATGGCCCCCATCCACATGCTTCAGAGTCTCACCTGGAACAGGCTCCACCAATAAGTCCTTTCATCCTCTGAAGCATCCAGCTGCTCCCTGCCCACTCAATCTCCTGCACCTCAAGTGTAAACATGTGAGGTGCAGAACAACCAGGAAGTAGTGAGCTTTTGGCTGCTGCTAAGAATAGAAGGACACATGGGTGGAGCCTGTCGAAGGTGAGATTCTGACATTAATGTCTGCACCCTTCTGTGCTTAAAAAAGAGCACAGGGAAACAAGGGTCAGGAGAGAGGGGCACCAGTTCCATAGTAATGATGTACACCAGCGCTGCTGGAGATTCAGGGCATCATGATGTGACCCACTTGTTTAGGTTCCACAGACTAGTGCACAGCCTCCTCTGATAGTTATATCACCAAGGAGCATCTTAGCTCCTGTTCCAGCCGCCTGCGATCTGATTATCACACCTCGGCAGAGCGTTGTGGAGCCAATAGCAGCGTCAGCCATTACACACACTTTTCCCACCCACAATTGCCTGGCAGTGCAGCCGCCTATAGCGGCATCACAGCACTCCGACTAGGTGGAAAATATACCAGAGTAGCAACCTGCCAGTACAGCTCTGAAGGAGGCTATCGTCTGCACGCCTTGTGGAGGAGGACTTCTGCCAAGACTTGGTCTCTGGTGCAAGTGGGACAAAGCCTTTCTGACGGCCAACCCGTATGGGACAGATGAGAATATTCCTCGGCCGGCTGGACATTTTTAATGGATGAAACCTGAGTGTGCTCTCCCCCCACCCCTTGATTTTTCACCCATCCCCGCATCAAACTGTCTACTGCAGATTGTATACCACCTAGAGTGGCACCCAAGAGAGCAGCACCATCTGACGACAACTGCACAGACTTGCACATTATTGTCAAGATCGCTCCCTCTGTCCAGCGAAGGGGTTTAGGCTCCTTTCCACTTCAGTGCCCTGACAACTGGGGCACAGTGCAAGGAGAATCAGGGTTAGCCGTAATGATGCGCCTGCCTAAGGCCACGTGAAATCACAGAATGGCATCTGATGGCATGGATACTGATTCTTGCTCTTCTTTTTAACGTTTAGGGTTCAACTTGTGTTAATGTTCCCCTCCAAAAAATCTTATCTTACTAATATTATAAATGTTAACGTTTGGATTTTTGTTACTCGATCACGCAACAATGGCTAATTCTGAATGGATTTGCATGAAATGTGGCACACACATAGTACATTAACTGGAAAAACATATAGGATACTTTTTATCCCCATAACCAAAAAGAGACAAATACAAATTTCACTGGGAAAATGTAAACTGCAGTCATTCTTACACTGTTAACGCTAGGGTTCTCAAACTTTGCACAATTGGCCACTGGGTGACTGGGATTAATATTCATAAAAATGGGTGGAGCCTACTGTCAGAAACCGGCCCCACAGCAAGCCTGCAGAGACTGTTCCTGACTGGGGTTTGACCAGATCGAGAGGGAAAGCAGCCTTATTCAAGCTAACACAAGGCTGTCTCTCTCAACAACACTTCCCTCTGCCACCACTAGCTGCTGCTAGACACTTCAACAATTCCCACTCTGCTGTTGCGTGGCCTGTGCTGAGTCCAGCATTTTCATATTTGGGTCAGCTTTGTGCTTAGGCCAAATTACGGGAATGCAACACACACAATGCAATCACATGGTAGTAAGGCACAGTCCCAGCAGTACAATCAGGCACTGAACTTGTAACACACTTACACTGCAGTCTCTCTCTAGGAATGCGAGCTCTGCTAGTACATCAAAAGTCAGGCTTATTAAATAAAGATTAAATATTCCAAAAAGTGGAACAATGCAGAAAGAAATATATACAAAAGATTTACAAAAACAAAGTAAAAATTACAAAGACACACAACAAGACAGTTTGCTCATAAACAAAATAAAAACGGGAATCAAACGTTACCAGCATACAGATCAGAGCGTTTGCGGGAGCCGTTCTGACCAGTAGCCGGGGCACCTCTAGCGTGTTGCTCGCTCCTGAGAAGTACAACTCTGAATCTTCCAAGCTGATTGTTTGTAGCAAGCAGCGTATCCCAGGGGTACAAGTCCAGATATAATTAAATTTCCTCAGAAGGTTTGCACAGATCTCTTGTAATATCCTAGACTAGACAGTCCAATTGTATATTTGAACAACAGGTGGCTGTTTCCATGTATAGACTTCAATGCAATGCAAACACCTCTAGCCCAACTGATTGGGTAATTGTCTAATTAAGCATTTCCTTGCTAGAGACTTACTAAATATCACACAATGCCCAGGTGGGCTATTCAACTTAACTGGTCTATTCAATGCAGATTTCCCCTTTCAAGATTGCTTCCTAATTTACCCAGTGTCCAGGTGCCAATTATTTCCAAAGCCAGATTGGCTTTTAATAGACATAAACATATGCGATAGTGCACAGCAAACATAAAATGTGAAAATATTGCTTCCACGATATACACGTTCAAAATTGGCTGCTACATTATCACACCTACAAAAGCTAATTAACCATTTCAGCCGTCCGGATGTGATTCTCACGTCCAGGCAATTGCTCTGCTGCAGAGCCGCGCTTCGTGTCCCCGTGCTGTCCCCCGGTAGCCCTGGGATCAGTGAACGGGAACATAGTTCCCTCACCGATCTAAGTTGCCAGCAGAAAAAAACATGGTTTCTTATGAGAGAACACAGTTTTTCTAAAAAAAAAATACCCCCGTCCTCCATGTGCTTCCGGTAAGCGAGAAGCACAAGGAGAAAGGAAAAACTCAAGGTGGCCATTTTGTGGCTAAATAGTAAAACTACATCTACATACGTTTTTCATGCCAATTTACACATATTATAACATTAAAAATTAACTGTTTATTTCCCAACACCAAAAAAATTACCCAAATAAATGTTTTAATGAAAAAAAAAATTATAATGGAAAAAAAAAAAACATAAATAGTTACCTAAGGGTCTGAACTTTTTAAATATGCATGTGAAGGGGGTATACTACGAAAAAAATTTTAATAAAATATTGGCGCCAATAAAATACATAGGTTTTAATTATGATATCATGTATTATTTTAAAGCTATGATGGCCAAAAACTGAGAAATAAATGTTTTTTTTTTTCAATTTTTTCTTAATATTCCTGTTAAAATGCATTTATAAAACAAATAATTCTTAGCAAAATGTACCACCCAAAGAAAGCCTAATTAGTGGCGGAAAAAACAAGATATAGATCAATAAATTGTGATAAGTAGCGATAAAGTTATTAGCGAATGAATGGGAGGTGAAAATTGCTCTGATGCATAAGGGGAAAAATCCCTGTGGGCTTAAATTGTTAAAATTCACCTATTGCTTTTCAAGGGGAACATTTCATTGCTGTCATTCTTGCACTGTCAAACTAGGTCATTGAGTGATTGAGTAATTGTGTGTTAGGGTTAGAAAAGTGGGCAGAGCCAACACCAGCCAAATACATACCCGGGCAATGCCGAGCCATCAGCTAGTAAAAAATAATTGGCCATCTGGTATAAATGGGATTTATGGGGGTTGTAAAGATATTTGATTGGGAGCCCCTCTAAAGGCACACTAAGTGGCATGAATTGTTGTACATACTCTGCAAAACACTGGAGAAAACGTCTACACAAAATCATATTAGTAAAGGAAGAAAATTTTGCATAATTGTAATTTTGCATTGAAATTCACAATTACAATGCAAAATTTTAATGCAAAATTTTGGATAAGATTTGTAACGATCGGTGTCAGCACACAGAGAGAATCTGATTATTGGTGATCTGCAGAATCACCAATAATACAGATATAGTACTAACCTCTGGACACCTCTGAGTATATGTATTGAGTGTTTGGTGTAACAGTATGACTTTGAGTAATCCACCTGATGAGCAGGTGGCCTTTAGCAGTACAGGAGGTACTGCTATAGAGAGTACAGACACCCTCCAGCAGCCTGAGACTCTCCAAGGGGTGGAGTCAGGCTGAAGGTAGGAAGGGCCAGAGAGTGAGTGACGCTTGAAGGTGGATGTCACTGACTGATCTGGAGACTATCTCTTAAGTGGAGAGAGATAGCTCTCGAGGTCGGGCAAGTCAGGTCGGCAACACACGGACAGACAAGGTACAAAGACAGAAGGCTGATTCGGTATCCAAAGCAGGCAGGGTTTGGCAACAGAGTATCAGATATGCGTGGTACCGAATCAGAGAGCTGAGGGATAGTCAGGAAAGCAACAGGTCATAACAAATATCAAACAATGCCTAGTCTTGGGTGTGAGGTCCGTGGTCTCTACACCCTGGACCTAGTCTGACGTATAACAGAATAATAACACAAGTTCCCTAGTCTTGGGTGTGAGGTCCGTGGTCTCTACACCCTGGAACTAGTCTAAAGTATAACAGAGTGATAACACAAGGTCCCTAGTCTTGGGTGTGAGGTCCGTGGTCTCTACACCCTGGAACTAGTCTGAAGTATAACAGAATGATAACACAAGTTCCCTAGTCTTGGGTGTGAGGTCCGTGGTCTCTACACCCTGGAACTAGTCTGAAGTATACCAGAATGATAACACAAGTTCTGGCTCAGTGTGAATTCCCAGGTCCTCCTGGTTCAAACACACTGTTGGATCTGACTAAGGTCTGAGCGCTTCCACGTAGTGTTCGCAACGGCAGACAGTTTGAGAGTGGCCAGCAGTAACCATATATAGAGCAGTGCTCTCTGGTGCCACCCTGAAGTGATCAACCAATGGTTACCAGCTCTGAGGTCAGCTGATCAGCCTGGTCAGCTGACCCTTCCTTGGCCATCATAAAAGTTCTGCCTATCAGCGCGCACGCGCGTATTTCTAAGCCTATGTGAACTAACAGACTCAGCCAGACCAGATGCACGCTGCCGCATGCAAACCGCCGCGCTGGACGCGGAACCAGCCGCGTTCTGCCAAGTTACCAGACGCACGCTTCAGCGTGCAGACTGCCCTGTTGGACGCGGAATCAGCCACCTTGCTGTCAGTACACGCGGTGGCTTTTCCGCGTTCTCTCACAAGATTGTAATTAATTTCATGTTTAACCAAAATCAGGAATCCTAATTTCACAGTTTCACATATTCCCACAGCAATCAAGCCAGAGACAGAGTCCCCAAACTTAGCACAGTTGGTCACTTGGTGACAGAGGTTACAAATTCAGGAAAAGTGGGCGGCGCATAAAACAGCCAATCAAATTTCAGCCATTTATTTTAACCACTTGAGGACTGCAGTGTTAAACCCCCCCTAAAGACCAGGCCTTTTTATTGTTAATTGGCCACTGCAGCTTTAAGGTCAAGCTGCAGGGCCGCACAACACAGCACACAAGTGATTTCCCCCCTCCTTTTCTCCCCACCAACAGACCTCTCTGTTGGTGAGGTCTGATCACCTCCCTGTTTTTATTTTTTTTATCTTAATAAATATTTATGTTGTTTTTTTTTTTTTTTTTTACTTTTACGGCTGTCCCCAGTACAGCGCTGATGTGATATGGCAGGTAAAGGGTGTATGACAGTGCATCCTGATTGGCTGACGAGCACCTGCTGACCACTTAAATGTAGCTGGATGCATGATACTGCTGTGTTCTATTGCTTGTGTGTGTTGAATTTAGCATTCAGTATGGAGGCAGTGTTGGTGGGTTTTCTGGATGTGAGAGGTCCAGAGCCTGGGTGTGAGAGGTCCAGGCCCACCTGCACTCCCCTCCAGGTATTGCATATTGGCCTTGGGGCCCCGGCCAGTGAGAGAGGTCCGGGGCCCCTGGCCATCGTGCGAACCAATCGTGTGTTTTTAAACGTTTTCTTTTAGCTCTAGGACATGGCGGACAGGTGAGCGGTTAGGGAGGGACCCCTGTGGGAGGGATGCCTGCACGGGGCAGTCCTGCTAGCGACGCAATCTTGCGATGGCGTCCAACTGAAGCCTCCCACCTGAATGCTAATGGCTGCTAGATGTGGTATGGCAGGTAAAGGGTGTATGACAGTGCATCCTGATTGGCTGACGAGCACCTGCTGACCACTTAAATGTAGCTGGATGCATGTACTGCTGTGTTCTATTGCTTGTGTGTGTTGAATCAGATTTCTTTGCCAGATAAAAAGCTTCCATTCACAAATTTTTGATGCCAGGAACGTGAAGGCTCAAAAACTTTGTCATTGAGTGACTGTGTGTCAAGGTTACAAAAAGTGGGTGGAGCCAAAACCAAATTTCACTAAACTGCAGCCATTCTTACACTTTTGTGGCAGGGTTCTCAAAATTGACACAGTTGGCCACTGGGTTACTTGGATTAATATTCAGAAAAGTGAGTGGAGCCTACAACAGCCAGTCAAAATTCACCTATTGATTTTCAAGGGGAATATTTACATTGCTGCCATTCTTACACTCTTAATGGCAGAGGCCTCAAACCTGCTACAGTTGGTTATTGGGTGACTGGGGCTCACCTTCTGAAAGGGAGGAGGGGGGGAGCCATTAACAGCCAGATTTGTTTAATTTCTATGGAAAAATGAAAATTATTGATGCCAATGATCCAAAAGCTCATAAACTTGGCCATTGAGTGACTGTATGTCAATGTTAGCTACAGTGGGCAGAGCCAAAAACAGCCAACTTTTTACAGGGGAAAATATAAACTGCTCCCATTCTTACACTGTTAGCAGAGACCTCAAACCTGCCACAGTCGGTCATTAAGTGACTAGGGTTCAAATTCACTAAAGGGGGCAGAGCCACAACTGGCCAATCAGATCTCTTTGCTGGATAACCTGATTTCATTCACACAATTTTGATGCCAGGAACCTGAAAGCTTAGAAACTTCATTGAGTGACTGTCTGTCAAGGCCACAAAAAGTGCACAGAGCCAAATACAAATTTCAATGGGAAAATTTAAACTGCAGCAATTCTTACACTGTTAATGGCTGGGTGCTTAAACCATGCACAATTAGTCACTAGGTGAATGAGATAAATATCCAGAATAGTAGGTGGAGCCTACAAAAGCCAATCAAAATTCACCTTAAATTGCTGCCATTCTTGCACTGTTAATGGCAGATGACTCAAACCTGATACAGTTTTTCATTGCGTGAATGGGGTTCAAATGCAGAAGAGGGCTGGAGCTACAAACAGTCAATCAGATTTGTTTCATTTCAATGGGAAAATACAAATTATTGATGCAATCCACAAAAGAAGTTGCGATCACAATCCTGACCTCCCAATAGGAGTATAGAATTTCCCAGATTCTTTCTTGAACTTTATGCAAATAAGCCCTCCATCCTGGGCAGCAACAGTAAAGACCTTCAGATATAAAACGGAACTCGCATAGTGTAAAAAAACTTTAAGATTTATTGCTAAAATGCATAAAAGATCTGCGTACTGGATTTTCAATCAATAGCGCTTTTCTATGTGTGCCAGCACCGCCGCGGTCGGATCTGCGCTGCACGCCACAGTCCCCGCTCTGATTGCTTCCTCCTTCTGTCCTGCGTGACTCCTTAGCTCCTTATTGATGACAAGGATCCCAAAGCTGACAAACTTGGTCAATGAGTGTTTGTGTGTTAGTGATAGAAAAAGCGGGCAGAGCCAACAGCAGCCAAATACATATCTGGGCAATGCCGGGTCATTAGCTAGTATACAGGTAATCCCCGTTTAAAGAATGAGATAGGGACTGTAGATTTGTTCTTAACTTGAATCCGTACTTAAGTCAGGATGTTTTAAAACGCTTCGTTCGTAAGTCGGGCATCTGTAAACCGGAGACTACCTGTATGTATATATATATATATATATATATATATATATATATATATATATACATATACAAAGTGGGTTGCAAAAGTATTCCGCCCCCTTAAAGTTTTCCACATTTTGTCATATTACTGCCACAATCATGAATCAATTTTATTGGAATTCCACATGAAAGACCAACACAAAGTGGTGTACACATGAGAAGTGGAACGAAAATCATACATGATTCCAAACATTTTTTACAAATAAATAACTGCAAAGTGGTGTGCGCATAATTATTCGGCCCCCTTTGATCTGAGTGCAGTCAGTTGCCTATAGACATTGCCTGATGAGTGCTAATGACTAAATAGAGTGCACCTGTGTGTAATCTAATGTCAGTACAAATACAGCTGCTCTGTAAGGGCCTCAGAGGTTGTCTAAGAGAATATTGGGAGCAACAACACCGTGAAGTCCAAAGAACACACAAGACAGGTCAGGGATCAAGTTATTGAGAAATTTAAAGCAGGCTTAGGCTACAAAAAGATTTCCAAAGCCTTGAACATCCCACGGAGCACTGTTCAAGCGATCATTCAAAAATGGAAGGATTATGGCACAACTGTAAACCTACCAAGACAAGGCCATCCACCTAAACTCACTGGCTGAACAAGTAGAGTGCTGATCAGAAATGCAGTCAAGAGGCCCATGGTGACTCTGGACGAGCTGCAGAGATCTACAGCTCAGGTGGGAGACTCTGTCCATAGGACAACTATTAGTCATGCACTGTACAAAGTTGGCCTTTATGGAAGAGTGGCAAGAAGAAAGGCATTGTTAACAGAATGCATAAGAAGTCCCGTTTCCTGTTTGCCACAAGCCATGTGGGGGACACAGCAACCACGTGGAAGAAGGTGATCTGGTCAGATGAGACCAAAATGGAACTTTTTGGCCAAAATGCAAAACGCTATGTGTGGCGGAAAACTAACACTGCACATCACTCTGAACACACCATCCCCACTGTCAAATATGGTGGTGGCAGCATCATGCTTGGGTGGTGCATCTCTTCAGCAGGGACAGGGAAGCTGGTCATAGTTGATGGGAAGATGGATAGAGCCAAATACAGGTCAATCTTGGAAGAAAACCTCTTGGAGTCTGCAAAAGACTTTAGACTGGGGCGGAGGTTCACCTTCCAGCAGGACAATGACCCTAAACCTAAAGCCAGGGCAACAATGGAATGGTTTAAAACAAAACATATCCATGTGTTAGAATGGCCCAGTCAAAGTCCACATCTAAATCCAATCGAGAATCTGTGGCAAGATCTGAAAACTGCTGTTCACAAATGCTTTCTATCTAATCTGACTGAGCTGGAGCTGTTTTGCAAAGAAGAATGGGCAAGGATTTCAGTCTCTAGATGTGCAAAGCTGGTAGAGACATACCCTAAAAAATTGGCAGCTATAATTGCAGCAAAAGGTGGTTCTACAAAGTATTGACTCAGGGGGCCGAATAATTACGCACACCCCACTTTGCAGTTATTTATTTGTAAAAAATGTTTGGAATGATGTATGATTTTCGATCCACTTCTCACGTGTACAACACTTTGTATTGGTCTTTCACATGGAATTCCAATAAAATTGATGCATGTTTGTGGCAGTAATTCGACAAAATGTGGAAAACTTCAAGGGGGCCGAATTCTTTTGCAAGCCACTGTATATAGTGCTGCCCATAATTATTCATATCCCTGGCAAATTTTGACTTAAAGGGGAACTGAAGAGAGAGGTATATGGAGGCTGTCATGTTTATTTCCTTTTAAGCAATACCAGTTGCCTGGCTGCTCTGCTGATCCGATGCCTCTAATACTATTAGCCATAGCCCCCGAACAAGCATGCAGCAGATCAGGTGTTTCAGTGGTTCAGACTTATAAGTCTGATCTGACAAGACTAGCTGCATGCTTGTTTCTGGTTTTAATCAGATACTACTGCAGAGAAATAGACCAGCAGGGCTGCCAGGCAACTGGTATTGATTAAAAGGAAATAAACATGACAGCCTCCATATACCTCTCTCTTCAGTTCCCCTTTAAGGTTACTTTTATTCAACCAGTGAATATTTTTTATTGATGTGAAATGACATACAGTAGGTGTCTCCCAAAAAATATCAAAACAATGTACAAGAGGCATTATTGTGGAAATAAAACTAAATAAAAATAAAGTTCTATACCATTCCAAATAGTCCAAGCTATCTAAAGCATCCTAATTGCCCTGATTGATTGGGAACAGCTTTTTTAATCAACTCAACAGGTGAAAAACAGCAGTTCTCTGCAGTTGGTTTGTGGACAGTCATGGCTAAGAAAAAGGAGCTCAGTGAGGACCTGCGGCTTAACATTGTGGCTGCTCACAAGTCATGAAAAGTCTACAAGGCTATTTATAAGTGTTTTCAAGTTCCAGTGGCTACAGTGCAAAGTATTATTAAAAAATACAAGATGTTCCGCACTGTGGAAAATCTCAGAGGACGTGGTTGGAAGCCAAAAGTGACACCTGTGCTGGCTAGGAGGATAGTGAGAGAGGTGAAAAAGAATCCAAGGATCACCACCAAGGCCATCCTGGTGAATCTGGGCTCTGCTGGTGGCAATGTCTCAAGGCAGACAATCCAACACACACTGCACACTACTGGGTTCCACAGAGGCAGACCAAGGAGGACACCACTTCTCCAGATAAGGCACACAAAAGCTTGCTTGGCCTTTGAAATGTTCATCTGGACAAAGAAGAAGACTTCTGGCCTTCTGTGTTGTGGTCAGATCTCAGATGAAACAAAAATTGAATTGCTTGGTCACAAATGACGTTTCCTTCATTTGGCATAAAAAAGGAGAAGACTTCAACCCAAAGAACACCATCCCCACTGTCAAACATGGTGGTGGGAACCTCATATTTTGGGCATGTTTTTAAGCCAATGGACCTAATCAGTGTAATCACAGTAAATAATGGTAACAGGAAAAAAGGGCGCCGGCAGCTAGTGGACAAAAAGGGCGCTGCCATTCACTCCCATAATAAATATAATTTAATGGGCGCCGAACAGGAAAAAAAGGGCGCCGGAGATTATTAACGTTTTACAAATGGCACCCGGAGATTTTTTATGTTTTACAACTGTGCTTGTGATGATTTAAGTTTAGAAAATTCGCCCGTGATGAATAACGTTTATAAAAATACTAAACATATTTAACGTATTAAACTAAATCATTATTTAAAATGTTATCCCTTACTGTTTGTAAAACATTATTATTCACAAAAATAAAGCGATCAGTACGTAACGTAAATTGCAATATATTTTTTACAGTCACTATTTGTAAAACATTATTATCCACATAATAAAGTGAACAGTAAGGGGGGTGGTTAGGGTTAGGCACCACCAGGGGGGTATTAAGGTTAGGCACCACCAGGGGGGTCTACGGGTTAGGGATAGGTACAGGGAGGGTTCTGTGTGAGAGTAGGTTTAGGTATAGTTACAGTACAATATGCACCACCAGGGGGGTGGTTAAGGTTAGGCACCGGTGGACATTTCAGCATGGCACCCAAAACACAAAGCGAAAGTAGTGAAGAAATGGTTAGCAGACAACAACATTAACGTTTTGGAGTGGCCCAGCCAGAGTCCTGACTTGAAGCCAATTGAGTATCTGTGGAGGGAGCTAAATATCAGGGTGATGGCAAGAAGACACTCCAACCTGAAAGATTTGGAGCTCATTGCTAAAGATGAATGAGCAAAAAATACATGTGGAGACATGCAAAAAGCAGGTCTGCAATTATGGGAAGTGTTTGATTGCTGTAATGGCTAATAGAGGCTTTTTAGTGATTATTGAGACGGGTATGAATAATTTTGGACTTGAATAATTTTGGACTGGACACTTTTTTGCTCAAATGTAAATAAAAGCTGAGAAATGTTTTTTTTTTTCCTTTTTTCTTATTATCTTTTGGGAGACACATTTCCCATTTCCCGTCAAAAAATTACTTGATGGTTGAACAAAAGTAAGTTTAAGTCAAAATTTGCAAGGGGTATGTTTGTATAATTATGAGCAGCACTGTAGATCCAAACATTTGTATGTAGCGCTTTTCTCCTGTCGGACTCAGCCACTAAGGGTGCGCTCAAAGGGCCACTTTGCAGTGTTAGGAAGTCTTGCCCAAGGACTTCTTACTGAATGTGTACTGACCCTAGCCCTGGTCTCCCATGCCAAGGCACAGCCCTTAACCAGTACACTATCCAGCCACTATTTTGTACTATGTCTTTCCTCTGCCCTTATCCACCATCTTACATTTCCCAAAGTAAATGTATGTACACGAAAATTAAGCACCTGGAAGAAAGGATATTAGAATATTCCACTACTGAATTCTAATAGTAAAATATCAATAATCTTTTCTGATATATTACTAAGGCTAAACCTAACCCTACTCTCACACAGAAGCCTCCCTCTGGTGGCACCTAATCTTACCGCACCCCCCCCCCCCCCTGATGGCGCCTAACCCTAACTCTCCTGGTGGTACCTAACCCTAACTGCTCCTGGTGGCACCTAACCTTAAACCCTCCTGGTGGCACCTAACCCTAACCCCCCAGGCAGCAGCTAATACTAATCTTCCCCCCTCCTGGTGGCACCTAGTCCTGCCCCCTCCTTCCCGGTGGTAACTTAACCGACCCCCCTCCCCACTGCAGATTTCCAGTTTGTGGCAATGGGAGTACATTACAGCATGGGGAGGCCCCCAAAGTAATAGCAGGCAGCAAGTCTTCCTGCTATGCAAATTGTGTCTTTTGCATAGCGGGCGCAATGCACGCTCTGCACCTGTATTTACTCTCATTGCCACAAATCGCAGCTATTAAAATGGGAGCCTATGGAGACGCCCTGTTTCCTGCTCCAAAGTAAAGTAGCCTGCAAAGATGTGCACTGCAAACTCCTCCGGCACAGCTCATATTCTTTCAGTTTACTTCTTGAATAACAACACCTGTACTGTGCCAGAAGGTCACATAGTTGCTACTTGCTAATAATACATTCATGTGCGTCAAATAATCCCGACTAACCAGTTGATTTCTTTGTGCTGTTTTCTGTAAATGAAGAACTTGGATGGATGGCTGGAGAAGAAGAATGAACTATACAATCTGGAAAAGGCCATGGTGCTCCACCCAACCTGGACTGCTGCCATGTTAACCCATCCCTTCCCACCTCTGCCTCTGCAGATTTGCAAGCAGAGTAGAGAACTCTCGCCTCTCCAGCTTCTTCCCCTCAGTGCCACTTACGCCTGGTTCACATTAGCGGTGAGAGAAACTGGAGCAGAACGTATACTGTACAAATGGACTGGTATGCGAACGGAACCAATGGAAACCAATGGATCCATTCACATCCATCCGCTCAACGCACTGGCGAACGGAGGGGGCTCTTCCGGGTGTCTGGAACACCCCCCCTGCACTGAGCTGTGTATTCAGACAGGGAAGCCCGCATAATATAAACAGCCTCATTCTCCCTCCCTTCTTACTTCTGGTGCCTCCCTCCAGCTAATAGAATGAGAGAGGCAGTGGAGCTTCCCTCACAAGAAGATGCAGCCTGCAGTGAGAGAATGTTGATTCTGGAGTCCTGGACTCTCCACAGCACAGAAGTGTCAGACATGATGCAATTAGAGGGCAGGCAAGCTGGTAAATATGCACAGCATGATGCAGAGCTTGCCTGGACTCAGGGTCCGTGGGTAAACATCTGTCTGGTCTCTCCCCATTGTTATAATGACTGCATGTGTGGAGAAGGTGTTAAACAAGTTGAAAAGTTTTTGACAGTCCCTAGACTCCAGGAGAGCTTCTTTCTGACTTGTGTGAGAGACTGACAGGGACAGGAGTCCGATTACAGGCAAGTAGCCTGTCTGATGTGGGACTGCAATACAGATAAGTTCTCTGCTCCATCTCAGGCTATTCTCAATTTCTCCACTCCTATCTCTGGACTAGTGCAACGCCAAAATGACAGCAATCGCTAGCAATTTGTGAGTGTGATTTTGTGAAGCGATTTTCAGAGCGATTTTTGAATGAATCGCTCAAAAACATGCTACATGCAGTATACATGCGATTCTGAAAAAGTCACAACGCTGCTGTGAGAACACTGTCATAGGGTAACATTAGCCAAGCGCTTTTCAAATCACTGTTGATTTGAAAAACGCTCAGAAGCACTCTTAGTGTGCACCAGCCTCCTTTATTCACCTTTGTTTCCCTCTTCCCCTAGAGCTGGCAGTGTCTTCTTGTGATACAGTAAAGCTAAATAAAAGTGCAATTCTGGTGAGGCACATTCCTGGATCTCCTCTTATCTCTCTGGACGCTCTTACACTGTCTCCTTCTCTAACACCAATTCCTCTCCACACCCACTGTCTGTTGGTGTACCTCAAGGCTCTGTTCTTGGGCCACTTCTTTTCTCAATCTACACCCGTGGCCTGGGACAACTAATTAACTCTTTTGGCTTCCAGTATCACCTCTATGCGGATGACACCCAAATCTATCTCTCGGCTCCTGACCTGTCCTCACTACTATCCAGAGTCCCCGACTGTCTACGTGCCGTTTCTGCATTCATGTCCTCCCGCTTCCTCAAACTCAACATGACTAAAACGGAAATTGTGATTTTTCCACCATCGCTATCTACACCCCCACCAATTGCAACCATAACGGTAGACAACACCCCAATAACCTCAACCACTAAGGCCCGCTGCTTGTGGGTTATACTTGACTCAGAGCTCTCCTTTAAACCTCACATTGCCTCATTAACCACCACCTGCTATTTCCAGCTCAAAAATATATTCCGTATCCGTCCCTTCCTCACACAAGAAGCCACCAAAATGCTTGTTCATGCCTTAATCGTCTAGCGACTTGACTACTGCAACACCCTGCTCTGTGGCCTACCAAAAAACAGACTAGCACCTCTCCAATCCCTTCTAAATTCAGCGGCCCGCCTCATTCACCTTTCCACACGCTCTTCCGATGCAGCCCCACTGTGCCGTTCTCTCCACTGGTTACCCATTACCCAGAGGATACAGTTCAAACTCCTGACTCTAACATACAAAGCCCTCCACGAGTTGTCTCCTCCATACATCTCCTCACTAATCTCAAGATATTGTCCCTCCCGCAACCTTCGCTCCTCCCAAGAAATTCTCCTGGCCTCTAAGCTGATCACCTCCTCTCATGCTCGCATCCAAGACTTTACAAGAGCATCATCCCTTATCTGGAACTCTCTTCTCTCTTTGAAGGCCATCTTCAAACGCACTCTTCAAACACACCTTTTCAGACAAGCTTATAACATTCTATAGCCCTTATTTACTTCTCTGTCACAATCTAATCAGAGACAAAGAATCACTGCCTCATCCATCCTCCACCCCCTTACCTAGTATGTGTCCCCCACAACCCATTAGATTCTAAGCCCGCAAGGGCAGGGTCATCCTCCTAATGTTTACTGTTCTTGTAACAATATTTGTGCTGCTTGGAACTCTGCTGTACATTTGTTAGTTGTATCTATGTTCCCCTTGTCGTCTTATTGTGCTTTGTAAAGCGCTGCGGAATATGTTGGCGCTATATAAATAAAAAATAATAAAATAAATAATAAATGATTTAGTATTTATATAGCGCCGCCATCTTCCGCAGATGCATATATCCCTGCATCATATGGGTATCGCTTGCGCTATGTGACGCTATGTGGCATATTCCACTGAATTGTCCAAACTAAGTCTATCTCCCGTTCCTCTCTCGGGGAGTTGTTCCAGCGCTGTACCCCGTTCAAATTTGCTGCTACCAGAAGCCCTCAGAAACACTCGTGTCCTTGAGTACTTCCAAAGATAGGCAGCTCCGTAATACGCCAGGGCACTTTTGTGCATGGGCAGTATGGAGCCACCTGTATTTGGAAGCATTCGAGGACATACAGTAAGTGCTTCTGGACCTTTCAGGAATCCCCCCCCCCCTTAAAAATTCTGCGTTTGCCCCTGCAACGGACAAAAAAACGCCGTAGGTCTTATTTTCCTGGACCATTGTGCCCAGCGGACCGGAAACAGAAAGTTATGCAGAGCAATAAAAACTAATGGAAAACAGGAGTTTATAACGCATTGGCTATAAAAACGGGCTGTTTTGACCGGTTCCAGATGGCCGGATCCTTATGGTCGGTTCCGTTTTTAAACGCTTATGTGAACCGGGCCTTAGAGACTGGTCTACATAGCTGCAGCCAGCATCTCTCATTATGTGACTCATTGGTACATGTCTCAGGGCCCATTTCCACTATCGCGAATTCGCATGCGTTTTTTGCATGCAAATTTGCATAGCAATACAAGTGAATGGGACTGTTTCCACTTGTCAGGATTCCTTTGCGTTTTTCTGTGCAGAAAAAATTTGCATGGCAGAGCCATCAGAATTCGCATACCGCATACCGCTATGCGAATCGCATACAATGTATTTAATAGGAAATTTGCATGAGGTTTGGGTATGCAAATTTTCATGCGAATTCGCATGGAACAATGGAAAAGCACACCAGCACTGCCATGGTTAAATTCGCATACATCGTCATCCATGCGAATTCGCATGAAAATTTGCATAGACCCGCAAGCGAAATTCGCATCCGCATGCAAATTTTTTCCGCGGCGATTCGCACTGCACAAGTGGAAATGCAGCCATAGAGTTTCATCTATCTATACTGACAAGACACCTAACTACCTATCCTGAAGTTGATCTGGCAATTGTCAACCTATACTGGGGGGAAGAGGGGGGGGGGATTGGGAAGGGAATCTGGCTACTTATACTGTGGGATAGTTGGCTACCAATACTGTGGGGAATATAAGTATCGGTGAGTGGCATGACCGGCTAAAACCATAAACACCAGATACTAGGGGTACTGAAGAGAAGAAGACAAAAATGCAGTGTCAGAGCCTTAAAAGTGAGATGCTTCACACGGGTGCATGCCTATTTTAACCCCTCAATGGATGGAGTCAATTGGTTAAAAAACATTTTTCCTATCTTAACATTAACATCAATTTTCTCAAAAACTACAGGGTCTTTTTGAATTTATTTTTTCCCCTTAACATACCCCTACAAATTTGGTGCTTTTAGCATGTGTAGGCAGGGCCAGATTTCTGGGAAGGCCACAAAGGTCATGGCCTAGGGCGGTAAAATTTAGCAGGGCGCAGGACTTGGAGAGATAAGAGGTCACATGTCAAAGTAAATCATTTCTGCTTTGCTCTATTCTGCCTGAATTCCAGAGATCCCTGCATCTCTCTCACCGCAGAGTGTGTGTGATGACAGTCAGCATCTGTTGTCATCTGAGGATCTTGTCCAGTATAATGAGTGGGGACATACAAGCTGCTGTGAGAAGAAAAATATATGGGCTCAAGTAGTAGAACTTTTGAGTTCAGATTAGTTTCTTTATGCACACATTCACTGCAGGAATTATTAGCTCTCCTCTCCCCCTGACTGATGTTTATTACTTGGTCAGAGCTGTTAAAGACCTGAGACCTGTTAAATTTATAATTTGTTTTTTTTTTTCTAGGGAATGACAGGAACATTTTCTGTGCTACAGTTTAACTCTTTCCTGACATGTTTTAGAAGCAGCAAAGCATTGTACTGTGTTAGCCATCAGTGAAAGCAATATGTTTTGAAACAGAATGACAACTGTATTACATTTATTTATATTTACAAAACAATGTATACATCTCCTGCTGACTGTATACAGTATATAGCTGTGTTCCCTAACATCTTGTATACAGGAACAAAGTTTGAAGATGGCTCATTAGCCAAAGGCTCACTGTTTTCTTTTGGTTAGCAAATAAATATTATCATTCTATTACAAAACTTAAAAACTTCCTGCTGACTGATTAAGATCTGTCTTAACTTGCCCTAAGTGCTAAATTGTCACTGTGTAAAGCAGGGGTGCTCAATAGGTCGATCGCGATCTACCGGTAGAACGCGACCGCCTATTTGGTAGATCGCGGCCTCTTGGCCGCGTCTTGTTAAATATAGCCGTGCGTGTTCTCTGTGTCGTGCTGCGGCTGTCAGAATCTGCTTCCGAGCGAAGCAGCGCTGATGGGAGAGGCGCGGCTAAACAGAGGCGTGGCTGGAGGGTGAGAGGAGCCAATTGAGCAGCGCTGATGGGAGAGGCGTGGCTGGAGGGGGAGAGGAGCCAATTGAGCAGCGCTGATGGGAGAGGCGTGGCTGGAGGGGAAGAGGAGCCAATTGAGCAGCGCTGATGGGAGAGGCGTGGCTGGAGGGGGAGAGGAGCCAATTGTGAGCGTCTTCTCTCCCTCCTCTGTGATGGTCAAGCGTTGTGGCCACGCCTCCCCCTTGTCCCGCGGGCTTCTACCACCGCATCCATCTTTGGAAGGACTGGACTGGAGAGCGGAGGAATTGCATTGCTGCCAAGGTGGGGAATAGAATTATGGTGCTGGTGGGTCGGGTCGGGTCGCGCTGCAGGTCGGGGCCAATTCGTTTACTGTGGGGCTGCAGGGGGAAGGGGATTTAGTTATTATTCATAGAAGCCATGCGGGGGGAGGGGAGGGAGGGCTGGGGGTGGCAGGGGGTTTAACTGAGCTTAATGTGGGCACCCCTAGTTGAGGGAAGGATTGCTGCCAAATATGCTGGGGTGGGGAGGGGGGTTAATGTCACTGTGTGGGGTACATTTGTGGGGAAATCTGCCAATGAGATTGTATTTGTGGGGAAATCTGCCAATGAGATTGCACTTGTGGGGAAATCTGCCCATGAGATTGCACTTGTGGGGAAATCTGCCAATGAGATTGCTTTTGTGGGGAAATCTGCCAATGAGATTGCCTGTGTGGGGAAATCCTCCGCCAATGAGATTGCCTGTGTGGGGAAATTCTCTGCCAATGAGATTGCCTGTGTGGGGAAATCCTCTGCCAATGAGATTGCAATTTGTGGTTGTCCCATGCTAAACTTAGCATTTATAATGTTGTTATATGACTATACAAGACTTGTATAGTAATATACCAGCATTATTAATGCTAAGCTCAGTATTTGAAATGTTGGTAGATCTCCTGGCCTCTGCGAATTTTAAAGTAGCTCGCGAGCCAAAAAAGTGTGGGCACCCCTGGTGTAAAGTATACCTGAGCTTATGCTAGGTACACACAATGCAATTCTGACAGATTTACTGTCAGATCGACTATTTCCAACATGTCCGATCTGCTATCCAATAGATTTTCTGAATGATTTTTTCATAGAAATAAACGAAAAATCGATTGAAAAATTGATCGGAAATCAGATCAGACATGTTGGAAATAATCGATCTGACAGTAAATCTGTCAGAATTGCATTGTGTGTACCTAGCATTACACTACATCTATGCCAGGGTGTATAGTTTGGGATCCTTATACTCACCTGGTCTCTGGTTTGGATGGGCTTCTCTCCTTTGCGCTGCCCTGTCACCTATTTGTGACTCTGACTGCAGATAATCTCACAGAGGATAAAGAAGCCGTGCATACTCTGTCCACTCGGGCTTCTTGTTATTACGCACTCCAGTATGCATGTGCACAGCAGCCGAGGCTGGGAGTGTTATGGGTATGCGTACTTGAGAAGTGCTGCTCATATATGAGTGTCATTTCTGAATAATGCATGCCCAGAACACAATCGGCTGCTGTGCATGCAGGCAGGAGTGCAAAATTACATGGAGTGGCCAGAGCATGCGCTACTTCTTTGTTGAATAGGGGGGGGGGAGGGGGGCAAGCAGCAAAACAGAGGGGAGCCCATTTAACCCAGTGATCACTAGTCAGAGTTGGACAGAATGGGGGGGGGGGGGGGCGGTTGGTGACAGCCGGCCTAGGGTGCTGGAAAGTACAAATCCGGCCCTGTGTATAGGGGCTTTGCTATTAAATGACAATTGTAAGGAGAGGCATATGGAGGCTGCCATATTCATTTCCTTTTAGGCTGCTTTCACAGTGAGAGCTTACAGGCGCACGTTAGAGCAGCCTGTAACGCACCCCCACCGCACAGTAATGAAAAATCAATGGGCTGTTCACAGTGCCCACGTTGCGTTACATTGTAACGCTGCACGTTTAAAGAAATTGCTGCATGCTGTACGTTATAGCGGCTTTAGCCGCGTTAGGCTGTTTGCACATGCTCAGTGATGTTTTCTGTTTTTTTCTTATTTTGAGGAGGAGAGGAGGAGGGGAGAGTCCGCTATTGTTAGCCACATGGCTAATTAATATTCACTGCACTGCCGTGTAGTGATGGGAAGTTCGGCTCGATTCATTGAATCGATTGATTGAAAAGCCGTGTAGTGATGGGAAGTTCGGCTCGATTCATTGAATCGATTCATTGAAAAGAACCGGACTTCCCATCACTAGGTTCAGTCCTGCTGCTCTGAATCAATTCTGAACAGTAGAGATAGGAAGTCCGGCTCTTTTCAATGAACTTCCCATCACTTCTGCTGTGTTTTCTTCCTGGAGCGGCTGCTGATTAGCTGGCGGGACCACGTGATATGGAGTGTTCCGATCACGTGGTCCCCGCAAGGTATGAGACAAAAATGGCGCACCAACAGCCGCACAACACGGCTCACTCTGGCGTCCACCTTCAACACCACCATGCGTTGCGTTACGGGCACGTTATGCGTCCTTAACGTCCCCTAAAATGCAACGTCTTGGTGGGAAAGAGACTTTAAACAATACCAGTTGCCTGGCTATCCTGCTATTCATCTGCCTCTATAATCCTTTTAGCCCTAGACCCTGAACAATCGAGCATGCAGCAGGTCAGGTGTTTCTGACATTATTGTCAGATATGACAAAAATATCCACATGCTTGTTTCTGGTGTTATTCAAACACTACTGCAGTCAAATAGACCAGCAAGGCTACCAGGTAACTGATATTGTTTAAAAGGAAATAAATATGGCAGCCTCCATACTATTTTCACTATAGTTGTCCTTGAACTGCTAAATTTGGCGCCATTGACTTCAATGTAATTAGCCCCCAAATCTATACTCAAATTTGCAAAAACTTAAAAGGCACATTTAAAGGGGAAACACGCGGTGATTCTACAAACAAGTTTGATAAGTGAAAATAGCCCAACTCACTGTGAGATCGAACTTTAATAATGTGCTGCTCTTTCCTATTACACACATACAGCAAACTGTGCTTACACTGCGAAAGCATTGCAAATGTGTAGGTGCTATTATAATGCCTGTTTTGCTAAACTGGTTTGCCAAAATTTTTGCAGAACCATCTGAACTTTGAAGAAAATCATGTGAGCTTGTCAGTGATGATTTTGCTCATTCTTATTAAAGAGAACCCGAGGTGGGTTGGTGAAATCATATTAGGACACAGATGCACATTCTGTATACAGTGACCAGCCTCTGTGTCCTTTCAGTGTGCCGCCAGTCTCCCTCTGGGCTCTGCTGTCCCCCATTATAAAAAACGCCAGGCTAATGACACACAGATTGTCACCAGCCTGTTATTTACCTCAGGGCTGCCACTCACCGCCGCTCCCCCGCCTCCTGTATAGCACAGCTCCCTGCCCCTGTCCCTTCCCTCCCCACCTCTGCAAGCCGATTAGAGGAAGTTTATGGAGGCGGAGAGGGAAGGGACAAAGGCGGAGAGCTGCGCTGTACAGGAGGCGGGGGAGCGGCGGCGAGTGGCAGCCCTGAGGTAAATAACAGGCTAGTGACCATCTACGTGTCGCTAGCCTGGCATTTTTTATAATGGAGGACAGCAGAGCCTGGGGGGGATTGGCGGCACACTGAAAGGACACAGAGGCTGGTCACTGTATACAGAATGTGCCTATGTGTCCTAATATGATTTCACAAACCCACCTCGGGTTCTCTTTAAGATATATTTCACTATTCTGCAAGGTACCTACTTCCATCAGCATAGCACTTCGCATGTATTTTCTAAACTGATAATCCCCTCTTTCCCTGAAAATAAGACCTACCCTGAAAATAAGCCCTAGCTGGAATTTTGAGCATGCTTGAAATATAAGCCCTACCCTGAAAATAAGCGGAAGTTAAAGAGGAGGAAGAAGCAGCAGCCAGCGGGGACAGCGGCATTTCAGTGTTGATTGGGCATCAGTCCTGTCATCCCAGCACTCAGCAAGGTTATCAGCTGTACAGGGATGACAGGGCAGGTGCCTGATCAGTACATTGCACAGGAGGAAGAGGCAGCCAGAGAGGACAAAGCAGTGCAGTGCTGATCGGACACCACTTAGTACAAAGGAAGAAGAAATGTTCTGCTGAGAGACACTTCTTGATAGAAATATAAGACATCACCTGAAAATAAGCCCTAGCACATCTTTTAGAGCAAAAATTAATATAAGACACTGTATTATTATCAGGGAAACACAGCATTTTACCAATTTATTGAACTTGTTTCTGAAGTTAAACATTTCATTTTTCAGCGCTCAGTTATTAAGAAAACCTTCTCAGGGGTTATTTATGTGTATACTGTTTGGTAAGTGTAGCCAGGGTAATTTCTGCATGAATTTTATACATTCTTCCCTATTTGGTGTGGGTTTCCACCTCCCCACTATGAATTGTTAAATATTTTCCCAACAAATTGGCCTTATCATACGTGGTTGAGATCTGTGAGTATGGGAAAGAACTTAGATTTAAAGCCCCTCTGAGGGACACTGGGTGACATAAATTGTTCTATGCACTCTGTAAAATGCTTCAGAGAGTCCTACCTAATAACGTACAAGTGTCCCTGCATACTGTGCCTGTGTCAGTGCTTTTGTGTTACTGTGCATGTCCTGCAACGACACATCGGTTGGGACAGGATGCAGGATGGGCTCCCAAAGGCTTCTGAAGACTCCCGTGGAAGGAATGGGGGTGACATCGCTGGAATGAGGGGGACTGTGAGAGGAACGGGAAGGCTCTATAGGACCCAGAACCTTCCCTCTCCATAGGTGAGTTTCGTTTTTTTAATTTTATTTCCATTTCCAATTTGCTTTAAGTAAGACACTATCCAGTCACTTTGAAATCCATCATTGTGAATATGCAGTCATATTTCAAACACCAGTGGTGCAGCAAGGATGGGCAGGAGCCTCTATTGCAGGGGTGTCCATAGAATAGATTGTGATCTACTGGTAGACTGCATAGGACTCCTGGGTAGATCACATACACACACCACATGCCTGAGTGACACATACATTGCATGCTGTATCAGAGCCGAATAAAGGCTAAATGGGGCCCAAAGCAAAGTAACTGATTTGCCCCCCCCCCCCCCCCCCCCCCCATATTAGAATAGGAAGATGCAGCTGCTGTGTGCACAGTAACATGCTGGACAAACCGGGGCAGCCGCTCTACTGGTTGCTATGGGCAACGGCCCGCTTTCCTCTGCAGGTGCACAATGCACGGAATAGCAGCGCCAACATGCAGAGGGAGAGATGAATGGCCGGGACGTTGTTACTTGGGGCACCCCTGTAAAGAGGGTGCCAGATATCACAGCAGCAGCACTTTCCCCCTGCATCTCCAACCTAGCAATAACAGAAAGCTCTGGACACCGCCAACCCAGAAGCCGCCCCCCAGACAAAATTACATAACCCCCCCCAAAAACACCACCGAACCACCAATTTCCTCCCAAACTAGACAGTCACATCCACCATGCAGCCTTCACCCCCGGGAATAGTCCTGCAGAGAAGGGCAGCCGCAGTGGGGGAAAATGACAGCACCAGATGACTCGCATTCACCTATTGCGATCCAAGCAATAGAGGTCCCGTCATCCAGAGCCCATCTGTCTCCAATAGAGTGCCGCTGCTATGTTACTACTACTATTACTACTTCCTACTTCCTGTCTGATCTGAGAATCAGGAAGTTCAGAGCAAGCGGCGGCACTGTAGAGGAGACAGATGGGTTTCAGATGATGGGACTTCTATCGCTTTTATCACGGATAGGTGAGTGGGAGTTTGTCATCTGCTGCTATCATTCCTGCCCGCTGCAGCTGTGGTTCTCTGTGGGAAGGGAGGGGGCGCGGGCAGCGGCAGAGCGCACAGTAGCAGGAGAGGGACCCAGGAGGAGAGCCCAGCTCTGAAGACAGTCAGCAGCGGGCAGTGTCCTTTGACAGGATGGCGAGGGCTGTATTATGTGCTGATGGGGCCCCTTTGACTCTGAATGGGGCCCCAAGCGACTGCTTCTGTTGCCTGGTTGGTAATCCAGCCCTGTGCTGTATCACCTAACTCTGAGAAGCTTAGTGAAATGTGGCATCTAGAGATTTTCCGAACAGTTCACCGGCGAGGAGTATTCTGTGAACATTGGCTGTTCACATTTGCGGCGAATAGCAAACATTTGGCGTGTTCAATTCGCCCCCTATACATCATCATTGAGCAAAACTTTGACCTCTTACCTTGCAGTCAGCAGACACATGACAACCAATCAGCTAGCACCCCTTCCTGGACCCCCCACCCCCCTATCAAAAAGCAGTTGCGGTGGCCATATTGGATCAATTCTCTGCTCGCTGCTGACTGTTAGTGAGAGCAGGGACAGACTTGCTGCAGATAGGTAGGGAACATGCCTGTGTTCTTATTCCTCACTTGCTGTGAAAGCACTTCAAACAGCCCTTTTGAGGGCTAGCACATCGGTCTCCCATACACACGACTGCTGTTGCCTTATTAAGTTGCAGGCACAGAACCATTCCAGTGCATTATTATTTCACTGTATTCTGATAGTACCACCATTGCATTTCTCTCTCTGTGTGACACTCCACAGCCCACTGACACCCAGAGCTGCATAATGTGATTCCTGCCCTTCAGGGATTAAAACCCGACACTGCGTCAACTCCGTACTTTTTTGGTGGAACTTTTGGCATGGATCGCCCTCTGGCATGCCACAGTCCAGGTGTTACACCCCTTGTGTCACAGACCGCAAGGCTGGTCTGCGGATGGGGTCAATCGATCAGCGTCAAAAATCCTCTCACACGGTCATTTTGTTCATCACGAAGGGTAACCCGAGTTCGCAATTTGATGAACTGACTCGCGAAGGGAGCGTTCGGATGCCAACGGATTCACCTCACACATACAATTCAAAGATCTGCCACCAAGCGAGTTACACAGCCCGCTACTGTAATTATACTAAGACTTCGAGAACGCTCTGTTAACCCTTTGCGGTATTCAGGAATCTGGGTCAGATCGGACTATCTGAGCCGGATTCACGCATACGGGTTATAAATGTATACTTCTATTAAACACAGGGTAGCGAGTTCAGGAGACTAGGTACGATTGTGTATGTTCAGCAACAGGTCGTAACCGGTAAACGATTTTTAAAACATTTAATAACAAAAATGCATTACATACACCAATTAACATATACACACAGAGCTTAAAAATAAAAAGGAATAAAATCAGAAAATTCTTACTTAGTTATAGCTGATAGTCCATTTGGAGAATGAAGAAACAGAGTCCAGTTTAAAAGTAGGCATTCATGTTAAGAGTCCTTGAACACAGCATGCGTCGGTTCTCCTTGGAACGCATGCCTGGACCTTTCCTGGTCGATGGAATTTGGAGAACTGGGCAGGTTTGGTCCCGCCCCACTTTTATAGGACCTGAGTTTTGGGGCTGTCACTACCTGGAAAGTAGGTGTGTTTAAGGCAGGGTTACCTCCTAATCAGCAGGTTGCCGCTCCCAGACTCAGAGCAAGAAATGTACCAATTATTAATAATCTGTGTGACTCCGCCCCAGATTGGCGCATGGCGCATGACTATATTCATAAGCGGCCTGCGACCCTGTATTAAACGAGGCTATACATGCCTATTCTATTGCATTCGCTCTACGCAGGCCAGATAAAGTGGTTTCTCTACTGATTCCTGATAGCCAGAAAATTGCAATTCAGGTGAATGATAGAACTGATTTCTAGGTATCAGGAAATGTCATTTTTGTCTTGCTGTGCCAAACCTATTTTGAATTATTAATACATTATAGTTCTCTTTGTTTGAGTCTATGAGCTTGGAGGGAACTTTTGTCTCAGCCAGTTTGAGCTGGCTTGGAGACATGAGCTGTGTAGCCAAATGGCTCTGCCCAGGGGGGTTGGCCACGTGTAAAATTCTTTCCTGACCTGACACAGGATGTGGGGGAGGGGCTGTTGCTCTCAGTAAGAAGTGCAAAAGATAGGTATTTGTGTTATTCTACACAGGACTGACAGTAATTGTGCAGGACCGTACGAAAATCGTTGGCGATTGCGCACGACTTTCCGTAATGTTCGCCACACCTTGAATCAACTTTTCCATCACTTTTGTGGCCAGAAACAGTCTTTGCAGGTTTCAAAATTTGCCTGCCCGTTGATGTCTATGGCAATTCGCCAGATTCGCCTGTTCGCGAACATTTGCAGCAGTTGCGAACAGAAAATTCTATGTTTGCGACATCTCTAGTGGCATCCTGAAGTGTTACTCAGCAGTGTAGAGGATTATGATGCTGTAAAGAGGCGACCCATACATTTAGAAGCATGACGTGCTACTGCTGATTACAGTTTTGCTGAACCCATCCATGAGCATGATATTGTCAGCATGATGTAGGATAACAACAGAGGCGCCAACAGGATAAAAAGGAACCGTATTTAAAAACAATAAAATAAGGGGGTAAGGGTGGACTTACCTCCCCAAATTTCAAACACAACCAATGTGATCAATATGCAAAAACATTTAATCTGTACTCCAAGATAAACAATTGCAACGCGTTTCACGGGTCTCAAGCCCGCTTCTTCAGGCAAAATACAAAAAAGGAGCAGCTCAGAAGTTGTGCCAAAATAGCGCAGCACCTCTGTGTTGTCATCATATTGGTCTAGCACTATTCTATTTGTCTTGCTGAGGAGGATGTTACAATGTGCGTGTAATGGACTAATTGAAGCTTGTGGTGATCAACTTACTGCTGGACTGCTTCTGTGCATGTGCTTTAATTGTGGCATCTGTAGTTAGAAACTACCTGGCAGACCTTCCTGACTTTTTAATTTTAAAAGTAGCTCAGAAGTCGAAAACTTGTGGACACTGTTGCAGTTAACAATGGGAAATGGCTGCTGCAACTGCCCGCCCCTGGGTGCCCACGTTTGAGGTAGCTCTTATTTTGTATATATGTGCTGCTTGTATTTATTAAATATGCCTGCATATTCACAACAAAGGATTTTAACGGAGCAGAGCCCAGCCAATGTTTGCATCCTTCTTATGCCTGTTATACACATCCAGTTTTGACTGGCGAATGATTGGGCAATTTTACCACCTCTATGTAGTATGAGAGCTTACCTACACAATCTGTTTATATGTGGAGGTGATAAAATTAACCAGTGATTGGCCAATCAAAATTGGCTATGTGTACCAGGCTTTACTCTAGCGTACGTATTAGTATGCTGCTGCCGGGCAGTTGGGCGCAGGGTGAACTGAATGACGGCACACCCTGCTGCCATTGAAATTCCTGGCAGCGTTAAATCCCATAGCTCCCAACGGTCCCTCTTTTGAAGTGACAGTCCCTCTTTGGGAACCCTGTACTACTGTCCCTCTTTCCTCCTCATTTGCCCCTCTTTTAGGACTGATGCACAGAGCTGTGTTAATATAGGTATTTTTCTACTGAAAAATGTGATAAATTGACTCTAAAGTTATTCCCATCTTTTAAAATGATATATCAAAATGATATATTTCTTATTTTTAAATATTAATATGAAGGAAAATTAACCAGGTGTGAGGATCCACGTGGCTGCCTGCGCAGGCAGGCAGCCTTTTGATCACTGTTCAGGTCTGCATTCTGCAGGTCTCTGGAAGAGAGACCTTTTGTCAGTTGTGCAGCTTGCTGCTGAGGAGTTTGCATATGTTTGTCATGCAGATTGCCTAGCCACATCCTTTGTGGGCTTGCTCTATAAAGAGCTATGTTTCCCACAGTAAGTTGCTGGTCATAAGGATTCTTCCTGTGAAACACTCTGGAGAGTGTCAGCCTTGCTTATTGTTTGAGATTGGCTTAAGAGTAATTCCTGGGACTGCACTTAGGCAGGTTTCCCTAGGGCAGTTAGGATTGTATATCTGTTTTGTTTGTCTGTTGCGATTGTCCTGTCCCTGCGGTGGTCGACAGGAAGTCATTCTGATCTTTGTTCTTGGAGTATAGCTGGAGCAGCGGTTGCCACCAGCTATCTCCTCTATCTGTCTTGCCTGGATCGCACTCGCCTAGCGCTAGTGCTGTGGATCCATCTGATCTCCATCTCTCTGTCTCCCTGGATCACACTGGCCTCTTTTCGCTAGTGCTGTGGATCCTGTCTCTCACTTGTTCCTGCTTTCGTGTGTCTCTCTTGTCCGCTATGAACGCTTGCTGGAGGCTCGGTGAGGTAACCGTTAAGCAAGCGCTCGCGTCCTCTGTTTCATGTTTGTTTGTCGGTGGTTAGTTAGGCATGCTTGTCTCTATTGTGCTTATCACGTGGAGACCGCGCAGGAACGCGTGCACTGTTGCAAATGAGTGCGGTGTTCGCGTTCAGTTAGCGTTTGTTATTTTCCTTATCTCCTCATTGTATGATTTGCTGTGCCTTTGCTACTCTAGTGCTCAGCCTTGCTGTAGCCTTGTGTCACGCCTGGCGATCGCACCTCTCGCAATCGCATTCCTACTTCATATCTGCTGTGGTGTGTGCACCGTCGCGGGTTGGCGACTAGTTTGGTGCACACACACACACAATCTGTCTCTGTGCTCACTCTCAATCACTTCTCTTGCGATTGCGTTTCTTCCCTTCGTACAATTCCTGTCTGGCGTGTGTGGTAGGGCAGAGGAGCTGTTCCTCTGCACTCCACAGCTCCACCTGCCGACAGGAATTTCCCTCTGCAGGTGCATTGCACCTTCTGCTGGGTTCCCGCAAATTACACGCTTGTGGAGGATTTCCGCAGTGTCAGCGCACGTCTTGTGCGCTGATCATGGAGAGAATTCCACAACCGTTACACCAGGATAATAAGGACCAGTGTGGTTTGAATTATAAAACATATTTTTCATATGAAATCTTTGTGGCATGTGTGACTAGGGGAGTGTTGGGGGTGTGGCTGGGGGTGTGGCATGGGTGTAACTTAATTGTCCCTCTTTCTCACCACAAAAAGTTGTGAGGTATGCAATCCCCTCAGAGTTGTAGCAACTCGGAGGGAGAAGTAATCCAGGGTCCGGTGGTCGCTGCAACACTGTATTACCCGTATACAGGCCGCGGAGTTTAGCATTGCTGCTATAGGGGTGCCCAACTCAGATGCTACACGACTGCATGCCTCCCAACTTTTTGAGATCAGAAAGAGGGACACTTAAGCTATGCCCCTGCCACACCCCTGATCACATCCCCGTCACACCCCTAGTCACAGATACCATAAAGATTTCATAAGAAAAATATGTTTTACAATTCAAACCACACTGGTCCTTTCTATCCTGGTTCATTTTCATTATAAAGTAACATTTTAAAATTAGTAATATATCAATTTAAAGGATGGGAATAAAGTTTAGAGTCAAAACACATTTTTTTAGTAGATATATATATATATTTACATAGAAAGAGGGACAAAGTCCTTAAAGAGGGACAAATGAGGAGGAAAGAGTGACAGAGGGACAGGGCTCCAAAAGAGGGACTATCCCTCCGAAAGAGGGACAGTTGGGAGCTATGCGACTGGCACACAGTGCTGAAATGACCTGCTAAGTTAGGCTGGTTTCACAGTGGGACGTTAAAGTCCCACGTTACAGCAGACAGTAACGCAGCCTAACTCACAGCACTGTAAAATCAATTGTACTGTTCACAGTGCCCACGTTGCGTTACATAGTAACGCAGCACGTTTAAACAAAGTGCTGCATGCTGTACGTCATACTGGGCTAAGCAGCGTTAGACTGCTTGCACATGCTCAGTAATGTTGGAGAAGGAGGTCTCCCCTCCTCCTCCGCGGCCAGCCACATGGCTAATTAATATTTACTGCACTGCAGAGACTCCTGGTAGGACTGTAATGTTGTCCGGATCATGAACGAATCGTTCATTTGATCCGGATCATTTTTATGATTCGAATCATCCGGATCATCACAATGAAAGATTTGGTTCACAGTGTCTGTCTGGAAGAAACAGGAACATACAGAATGTACAGTGCAGGGAAAGTCCTGTCCTGCTAGTCATTTCACCCCAGAGCCGTGCCGAGGCAGAGGCTGGAGAGGCTACAGCCTCAGGGCGATTGGCTGTCAGGGCACAGGGAGGGGTTCCTGACTTCTCCTCCCTCCCTCTCTTCGTGCCCCCTCCTGTCACTGTGCCTCCCACCACCGTTCTCCCCAACAGAGCATGGAGCGCAGTGGGAGCAGCAATGATTACAGCAGAAACCTGACTCACCTCATCCTGGATCCAAGCGAAGTCTGGTGTACGATAATTTCTGCCTGTGCGTGATTCAGCCTATACGCATAGACAAGGAGCACCGGAGCCCATCTATGTCTCATGCTCTATACTTCTTGACTCTCAGAACAGGAAGTATATAGAGGCAGAGGAGACAGACGAGCTCTGGACTTCTATTGCTGGGAAGTGAGTGAAGCTCCTGCTTTGATCCTCTCTGCACAGTCCTCCGTACTCTGCAGGGGGAAGGGGGGATGCAAGGGGGCTTGTATACTGCAGTGAATAACACTATACAAGCGATCAGAGGCAACACCAACAAGTGCTTGTGCCCAGAGCCGGGACAAGGTCTTGCAGCACCAAAGGCTGAGACACCAAAGTGCGCCCCTCCATCCCTGCCACCCCCACTGTCACACACTGATTACTATTAGACTAAGAGGGCCACAGGGCCCACAACCTCCCCAACACCTTAATATATAGTTATCTGGCTTGCAGTCACTGCTATGTATCCCTTTTTCTTATTTCTTTCTGCTTCATACACAATTAGGAGTGACAGCTGAATGAATTGTGCACCCCCTCCTGCACTGCACCCTGAGGCTGGAGCCTCTCCAGCCTATGCCTTGGCCCGGCCCTGCTTGTGCCATGCATTGAAGTGTTTACTTATGGATTGGGGTTGCACAGGGATTTCAGTGTTCTAATCATCTGCTCAGAGTTTAGCTTAGAGGGGGGGGGGAGGGGGAACTAATATATAATTCTTTCTATATTATATATAATAATTATTACTATTTCTGTACATAATGACAGATCTGCAGGTCCTGTGAGGGTCTATTGTGGGGTGCTACCTTATTCTGGGGCAGGTATGGCTATTACTGGGGGGTGCTAGCTTATTCTGGGGGCATGTGTAGCTATAACTGGGAGGGGGGTACCTTATTCTGGAGGGGGTCTATCATTTACTGGGGTGGAAGCAGAAGGTCACCTTACTCTGGAAGCACATTAAGCTTTTAATGGGGGAAGGGAGGCTATCTCATTTTGGGGGTATGTCAGGCAATTGGGAGGTGGTAGGGAGATTGCTACAATATTCTGGGGGCATATCTGGCTATTACTTAGGTGGGGGTGGAAGCACAACTGGCTTTTACTGGTGGTGTGGTGTGGGGGCTAACCTTATTGTAGGGGCACATCTGGCTATTACTGGGGGGGGGGGGGGGGGGTTTCTAGGGTTAGGGGATTCCTAACACTGTGGGCAAATGTGTTACCTGTACTGAGGTGGGAATTTATTTTTTTTTGGGGGGGGGGGGGGGCGCAACTTGGAATCTCTGCCTCTAGTACTGGAAATACATATATCCAGGCACATCGCCTCTAGTTAGGACATTAAATAAATTATTAGGGAAAGGGAGGTGCTGAAGGGGGTGTGGCTAGAAAACAGCAAAAATCTATTAACCCTTCGCACACTCACATGCAAATGTTCAAACAAATGCATTCACAGATTCACTCATCCAGGCACAACTGTTATCCCTACAGCTAAATTAAAAGCCAGGGTTTTAGTTCACAGAAGAATGCATTCTTATGCTTAGTCACCTATACTGCGCAGAAGTACCCAGGTAAACATAGGTGTCCTAACTCTGGCCCTGTAACATGCATAGTGCAGACATGCAAACACATTCATTGCATCAAACCTATCAATGGATTAGGAGCACACATCCTAACTTCCTCTCCTGGGAAAGACGGTGCATCTTACCAATCGCACAAGGGAGCTAACGTTATGTGTCCACGTGCACCATGCGCATACACCAGCATAAGCTGTGTGCATGCTGACAAATACATACAGGGGAAGGAGGGAGTGCACTGAATTGGACCCTAGCCACAGGGGTCAGTAGTAAAATGGAAATACATATATCCAGGCACATCGCCTCTAGTTAGGACATTAAATAAATTATTAGGGAAAGGGAGGTGCTGAAGGGGGTGTGGCTAGAAAACAGCAAAAATCTATTAACCCTTCGCACACTCACATGCAAATGTTCAAACAAATGCATTCACAGATTCACTCATCCAGGCACAACTGTTATCCCTACAGCTAAATTAAAAGCCAGGGTTTTAGTTCACAGAAGAATGCATTCTTATGCTTAGTCACCTATACTGCGCAGAAGTACCCAGGTAAACATAGGTGTCCTAACTCTGGCCCTGTAACATGCATAGTGCAGACATGCAAACACATTCATTGCATCAAACCTATCAATGGATTAGGAGCACACATCCTAACTTCCTCTCCTGGGAAAGACGGTGCATCTTACCAATCGCACAAGGGAGCTAACGTTATGTGTCCACGTGCACCATGCGCATACACCAGCATAAGCTGTGTGCATGCTGACAAATACATACAGGGGAAGGAGGGAGTGCACTGAATTGGACCCTAGCCACAGGGGTCAGTAGTAAAATGGAAATACATATATCCAGGCACATCGCCTCTAGTTAGGACATTAAATAAATTATTAGGGAAAGGGAGGTGCTGAAGGGGGTGTGGCTAGAAAACAGCAAAAATCTATTAACCCTTCGCACACTCACATGCAAATGTTCAAACAAATGCATTCACAGATTCACTCATCCAGGCACAACTGTTATCCCTACAGCTAAATTAAAAGCCAGGGTTTTAGTTCACAGAAGAATGCATTCTTATGCTTAGTCACCTATACTGCGCAGAAGTACCCAGGTAAACATAGGTGTCCTAACTCTGGCCCTGTAACATGCATAGTGCAGACATGCAAACACATTCATTGCATCAAACCTATCAATGGATTAGGAGCACACATCCTAACTTCCTCTCCTGGGAAAGACGGTGCATCTTACCAATCGCACAAGGGAGCTAACGTTATGTGTCCACGTGCACCATGCGCATACACCAGCATAAGCTGTGTGCATGCTGACAAATACATACAGGGGAAGGAGGGAGTGCACTGAATTGGACCCTAGCCACAGGGGTCAGTAGTAAAATGGAAATACATATATCCAGGCACATCGCCTCTAGTTAGGACATTAAATAAATTATTAGGGAAAGGGAGGTGCTGAAGGGGGTGTGGCTAGAAAACAGCAAAAATCTATTAACCCTTCGCACACTCACATGCAAATGTTCAAACAAATGCATTCACAGATTCACTCATCCAGGCACAACTGTTATCCCTACAGCTAAATTAAAAGCCAGGGTTTTAGTTCACAGAAGAATGCATTCTTATGCTTAGTCACCTATACTGCGCAGAAGTACCCAGGTAAACATAGGTGTCCTAACTCTGGCCCTGTAACATGCATAGTGCAGACATGCAAACACATTCATTGCATCAAACCTATCAATGGATTAGGAGCACACATCCTAACTTCCTCTCCTGGGAAAGACGGTGCATCTTACCAATCGCACAAGGGAGCTAACGTTATGTGTCCACGTGCACCATGCGCATACACCAGCATAAGCTGTGTGCATGCTGACAAATACATACAGGGGAAGGAGGGAGTGCACTGAATTGGACCCTAGCCACAGGGGTCAGTAGTAAAATGGAAATACATATATCCAGGCACATCGCCTCTAGTTAGGACATTAAATAAATTATTAGGGAAAGGGAGGTGCTGAAGGGGGTGTGGCTAGAAAACAGCAAAAATCTATTAACCCTTCGCACACTCACATGCAAATGTTCAAACAAATGCATTCACAGATTCACTCATCCAGGCACAACTGTTATCCCTACAGCTAAATTAAAAGCCAGGGTTTTAGTTCACAGAAGAATGCATTCTTATGCTTAGTCACCTATACTGCGCAGAGGAGCACGTGGACACATAACGTTAGCTCCCTTGTGCGATTGGTAAGATGCACCGTCTTTCCCAGGAGAGGAAGTTAGGATGTGTGCTCCTAATCCATTGATAGGTTTGATGCAATGAATGTGTTTGCATGTCTGCACTATGCATGTTACAGGGCCAGAGTTAGGACACCTATGTTTACCTGGGTACTTCTGCGCAGTATAGGTGACTAAGCATAAGAATGCATTCTTCTGTGAACTAAAACCCTGGCTTTTAATTTAGCTGTAGGGATAACAGTTGTGCCTGGATGAGTGAATCTGTGAATGCATTTGTTTGAACATTTGCATGTGAGTGTGCGAAGGGTTAATAGATTTTTGCTGTTTTCTAGCCACACCCCCTTCAGCACCTCCCTTTCCCTAATAATTTATTTAATGTCCTAACTAGAGGCGATGTGCCTGGATATATGTATTTCCATTTTACTACTGACCCCTGTGGCTAGGGTCCAATTCAGTGCACTCCCTCCTTCCCCTGTATGTATTTGTCAGCATGCACACAGCTTATGCTGGTGTATGCGCATGGTGCACGTGGACACATAACGTTAGCTCCCTTGTGCGATTGGTAAGATGCACCGTCTTTCCCAGGAGAGGAAGTTAGGATGTGTGCTCCTAATCCATTGATAGGTTTGATGCAATGAATGTGTTTGCATGTCTGCACTATGCATGTTACAGGGCCAGAGTTAGGACACCTATGTTTACCTGGGTACTTCTGCGCAGTATAGGTGACTAAGCATAAGAATGCATTCTTCTGTGAACTAAAACCCTGGCTTTTAATTTAGCTGTAGGGATAACAGTTGTGCCTGGATGAGTGAATCTGTGAATGCATTTGTTTGAACATTTGCATGTGAGTGTGCGAAGGGTTAATAGATTTTTGCTGTTTTCTAGCCACACCCCCTTCAGCACCTCCCTTTCCCTAATAATTTATTTAATGTCCTAACTAGAGGCGATGTGCCTGGATATATGTATTTCCATTTTACTACTGACCCCTGTGGCTAGGGTCCAATTCAGTGCACTCCCTCCTTCCCCTGTATGTATTTGTCAGCATGCACACAGCTTATGCTGGTGTATGCGCATGGTGCACGTGGACACATAACGTTAGCTCCCTTGTGCGATTGGTAAGATGCACCGTCTTTCCCAGGAGAGGAAGTTAGGATGTGTGCTCCTAATCCATTGATAGGTTTGATGCAATGAATGTGTTTGCATGTCTGCACTATGCATGTTACAGGGCCAGAGTTAGGACACCTATGTTTACCTGGGTACTTCTGCGCAGTATAGGTGACTAAGCATAAGAATGCATTCTTCTGTGAACTAAAACCCTGGCTTTTAATTTAGCTGTAGGGATAACAGTTGTGCCTGGATGAGTGAATCTGTGAATGCATTTGTTTGAACATTTGCATGTGAGTGTGCGAAGGGTTAATAGATTTTTGCTGTTTTCTAGCCACACCCCCTTCAGCACCTCCCTTTCCCTAATAATTTATTTAATGTCCTAACTAGAGGCGATGTGCCTGGATATATGTATTTCCATTTTACTACTGACCCCTGTGGCTAGGGTCCAATTCAGTGCACTCCCTCCTTCCCCTGTATGTATTTGTCAGCATGCACACAGCTTATGCTGGTGTATGCGCATGGTGCACGTGGACACATAACGTTAGCTCCCTTGTGCGATTGGTAAGATGCACCGTCTTTCCCAGGAGAGGAAGTTAGGATGTGTGCTCCTAATCCATTGATAGGTTTGATGCAATGAATGTGTTTGCATGTCTGCACTATGCATGTTACAGGGCCAGAGTTAGGACACCTATGTTTACCTGGGTACTTCTGCGCAGTATAGGTGACTAAGCATAAGAATGCATTCTTCTGTGAACTAAAACCCTGGCTTTTAATTTAGCTGTAGGGATAACAGTTGTGCCTGGATGAGTGAATCTGTGAATGCATTTGTTTGAACATTTGCATGTGAGTGTGCGAAGGGTTAATAGATTTTTGCTGTTTTCTAGCCACACCCCCTTCAGCACCTCCCTTTCCCTAATAATTTATTTAATGTCCTAACTAGAGGCGATGTGCCTGGATATATGTATTTCCATTTTACTACTGACCCCTGTGGCTAGGGTCCAATTCAGTGCACTCCCTCCTTCCCCTGTATGTATTTGTCAGCATGCACACAGCTTATGCTGGTGTATGCGCATGGTGCACGTGGACACATAACGTTAGCTCCCTTGTGCGATTGGTAAGATGCACCGTCTTTCCCAGGAGAGGAAGTTAGGATGTGTGCTCCTAATCCATTGATAGGTTTGATGCAATGAATGTGTTTGCATGTCTGCACTATGCATGTTACAGGGCCAGAGTTAGGACACCTATGTTTACCTGGGTACTTCTGCGCAGTATAGGTGACTAAGCATAAGAATGCATTCTTCTGTGAACTAAAACCCTGGCTTTTAATTTAGCTGTAGGGATAACAGTTGTGCCTGGATGAGTGAATCTGTGAATGCATTTGTTTGAACATTTGCATGTGAGTGTGCGAAGGGTTAATAGATTTTTGCCTCTAGTACTGGAGAACCTTGTCCTGGCCCTGTTTCACCCAGTCTGCTTCCCTAGTAAAATGATTCAAATGATTTGGTTCAAAGATCCGGATATTTCAATGATCCGATTCAAATGATCCGAATCCTTAAAAAGATCCAGACTTCCTATCACTAACCTGGAGCTGCTGCTTTGAGAGCTGCATAACGCAGCTCAATCTGACGTCCAACTTCAACACCACCATACGTTGCGTTAGGGGCACGTTATGCGACCATAACATCCCCTAAAATGCAACGTCTTGGTGTGTAAGTAGCCTTACTCTAAACTTGTAAGCATGTCTGTACTGCAAGTTCACGGAGCCAGCAGTAGAGAGGTTAATCCCCTGCAGGCTTGTAGAGTGTTTACTGGTCACAGTCTTTGCCAGTAATCCTTGCGTTACTTTCACTTTCAGTTAGCAAGGGAAATTCCAAAAAAGAAACAAAGAATGTGGTTTTCCATAAAACATAATGGAAGGAAGGGAGGTGGATCCCATATAAGTAGATCAACACTGTGAGCAAACCAAACAGAGGTCATACCTTTGTGGAAGTGTACAGTGTTTACGGTAAGTCAGCCTTGTGTACTTTATGCACATGAAACAGTTAATTGCTATTTTACACTGCCATGTAGAAATTTTGATCACCGACATTTGAGTAAGGCCGCGAGGGGGGTGCAGCAGACAGGAGAAGGGACCCTCATGATAAGGCTTGCTGAGGGTCTGAGGAACAGTAGGGATTCATGTACAGGTGAAACTTGAGAAATTAGAATATTATGGTTAAAGCATAACTCACAACTGTCCCTTTTTTGAGGAGTCCCTCTTTGGGAATCCAGTCCCTCTTTCTTCCACATTTGTCCCTCTTTCAGGACTGAGGTACAGATTTATATAAATATATATGTTTTTCTCTTGAAAAAATGTATTTTATTGACTCCGTTAAATTGATATATTTCTTATTTTCAAATGTTAATATGAAGAAAAATGAACCAGGATAGAAAGGGCCAGTGTGGTTTGAATTATAAAACAACATAATTTTCTTATGAAATCTTTATGGTATGCGTGACTGCGGTGTGTCGGGGGTGGCATGTAGCATGGACGTGGCTTAAGTGTCCGTTTCTTATCTCAAAATGTTGGGAGGTATGTAAAAGTCAATTTATTTCAGTAATTCTTAACTTAAAGGAGTCATCAGGCAAACAAAAGGGCATCCGATTGGTGCTGCTGCTCTCTAAGGCTGCTCCAGACATTACATCTCATTTCTGCTACTTTAAACCTCTTAATGGAAAGACTGGACCAAAATTTCAGTGGATTCTAATGTAGCACTTCTCCAGCAACACCTATAACCTTTCAGAACACCTGGATTACTTGGGATGGCAAAGATTTAAGCTGGATTGGATCTTCCTTGGTATCACACACGGCTGAACACTGCACACCTTCCTTGGAATTGACCTGAGACCTTAAAGACTTTCTGCCTCTTTGTGCCCGCTGTCTCCCATCCTGTGAGTAACTTTCATCGATTATCTACAGCATCTATGCTCAATAGACTATATTTTTCTACATACATTATACATTATATCTTCAAATTCCTAAACAAAGAACTGTGTTTTCAAATCCATGCTGTCCATCCATACATCTCTGTGTAAGGACAATTCAGTCTATACAGGCCCTTTGATCTCTGCAGGATACCAGCCACAGCTGAGAAAGTTCACACCTTGACTCTAAATAGGGCCTTTCTCAGCAGGAGCCCTGAGCTGTCTCTTGTCCATCCTAATGTGTAAACATCAATATTCAGCAGAGAGACTTCTAGCTGTATACCAACCAAGAAATATCTATCCAATTGACAAATCCACAATAATTCTACTGAAGTCTGTTGGAATCTTCAGAAAGACAAAGAGAGGCTCGAGAGGACGTGGGAAAAGATGTTCTTCACCGCAGAACCAAAATAACTCTGTGACAAAATCTACAGAGTACACCCAGCCAACAACCCTAATAGCTCCAGCACAATCCAGCAGAGATGACAGCCACACATCTGGAGACTGTTCTGTCCTGGAGTGATCAATCTCAGACCCTAGCCCCCAGGGTAGCCCCATCAAGGCTGTCCTCTGTAACGTCAGATCGATAAACAACAAAACCGCAATCATACATGATCTAATAGAGTCTTCTGATCTGGCCTGCCTGACTGAAACCTGGCTTTCTGAACCAGTTGGCCCCACCCTGGAGGCCGCCGTGCCAACAAACTATACCGTGATGTACTGCAACAGGAAAGAACGCAGGGGAGGAGGGGTGGCACTTTGCTTTAGATCAGCTTTGAAAATCAGACCACTTACTGTAGGTCCTACCAACTCGTTTGAATGCTTGGGGGTGCAACTTTCAGCTGAGAAAAACATTAACATATTGCTGATCTACCGCCCACCAGAAAAACACTCAGACTTCCTTAAGGAACTTGTAGACCTCCTATGCAACCTAACACTGAAACACCCCAGATGGATTGTTCTTGGAGATTTCAATACATGGGTGGATGACTCCTCTTCAAAACTTGGAATAGAGCTACCTCGTGCCTTACATGAACTGGGCTTCCTCCAATCAATCAGCTCTGCTACTCACAGGAAATGTCACACTCTGGACCTTATATTCCATACTGGGCTGTCAATAGCCAATGTGGAAATTATCCTGTTGCCTGGTCAGACCATCACACTATCCACTTCTCCCTCTCAATACCAGCTGTCAAACACCAGGTCAAGAATCAAATAAAATATCGCCGCTTAAAAGGGCTAACACCTCAACATATCCGAGATAACCTTAGCTTTGATGAATTGACTGACTCCAGCTTGGACCCTGATACTCTGGTGTTTAAATACAACAAATGTGTGTCCTCCACCTTTGAGACCATTGCTCCTCTGCGCACCAAATATCTTACTCCACACCATCATGCACAGTGGTTTGATAACGCTATAAAAGAGCTGAAAAGACAAGGCCGAAAACTTGAGAGACTGTGGCGCAAATCTCAGTCCCCAGAAGACAAACATGCCTTAATCCTCCACTTGAAGAGCTACCAAAAGGTAATCACGGGAAAAAAATCATCCTTTCTATCACAAGAGATTGCAAACGCAGTTAACAAACCAGCCCAACTGTTCCGCACAGTGGAAAAACTCTGCAACCCGGCATGTCAAAAACTAAACATCGAGTCTTCAAAGGACCTCTGTGACCAATTTGCCCATTTCTTCACAGACAAAGTCTCCGCTATAAGGTCCGCCATCCAACTTACAGCATCTGAGCCTAATATAGCGCCGAAGACCATTAGCAGAGACAATGTAACACTTGGTCAAACTTCAAAGAAATTGATGAAGAAGTCATATCAAGCATCCTCCTTCACGTCCGCCTAACTACCTGTGACCTGGATCCTGGCCCAACACAGTTCATGTTGAACTGCCCCGACCTGTTTGTACCGGTATTCCTAAAAATTGTTAACTGTTCCTTAAAATCAGGGATATTTCCTGCTTTACTGAAGGAAGCAATCATCAGGCCTCTCCTCAAAAAACCCTCCCTGGACCCAGATGCAATGACCAGCTACAGACCTGTCTCTAACCTCCCCTTTCTGGGCAAGCTAATTGAAAAAGCTGTTTACCTCCAGCTAGAAGCCAAAATCCTACAAAACAACAGTTATGACCCATTCCAGTCTGGCTTCAGAAAACACCACAGCACTGAAACTGCCCTCATCCAAATATGCAACCACCTGCTCATGGCAAGAGACAGAGGAGAGTGCTCGATCCTCATACTGCTAGACCTTTCTGCAGCCTTTGATACAGTTGACCATGACATCTTGATAAACAGGCTACAGGAATACTGCGGCATTGATGGCATAGTTCTTCAGTGGTTCCAATCCTTCTTGAGAGGCAGAACCCACAAAGTGTCTATGGGGCCCTTCCTGTCCACCCCTGTATCACTTAAGTATGGGGTGCCCCAGGGCTCAATCCTCTCTCCCCTGCTTTCCACGATTTACATGTTACCGCTGGGAAAACTAATCCAAAAACATGGCCTGACATACCACTGCTATGCAGACGACACCCAACTATATCTTTCCTTCAAGCCTGGTGTGACAGACCCAACTCTAACTATAAACGCCTGCTTACGTGAACTACAGCAATGGATGAATGACAACTGGCTGAAACTAAATGCAGACAAAACTGAAGTCCTTCTGATTGGAGGGCAGAGCATGATAACAAAACAACTTAACTTGCAGTCTTCACCACTGGGAATAGGAGGCACGGATCTGCGCAGCTCTGATCATGTGCGTAGCCTGGGAGTCCTAATTGATGGGGATTTAAACTTCAGAACTCAAATCTCTGCTGTGGTGAAATCATCCTATTTTCACCTGAAGAACATTGCAAAAATCAAGCACCTCATACCCCCAGAAGATCTGCCAACCTTAGTCCACGCCTTCATCACATCCCGACTGGACTACTGCAATGCTCTCTACACTGGCCTTCCAAAAAAGGTCTTGTACCGACTACAGCTGATACAGAATACTGCTGCCAGACTGCTAACCAACCGACCCCGTCACTGCCACATAACGCCAGTCTTGCACTCCCTTCACTGGCTACCTATAGAATGGAGGGTCCTATTCAAGATCGGCCTACTGACATTTAAATCCCTGAATAATTTAGGCCCTGGATACATGAAAGGTATGTTGCAGCTGCGTAGCAATCTCTGCATTCTCAGATCAACAGGTTCTAATAATCTAGTCATACCCAGAGTCCACTTGGAAACTTTTGGTCCCAGAGCCTTCTGTCATGCTGCCCCTACGTTTTGGAACTCCTTACCTCAACAGATCAGGACAGCTCCATCCCTGGACGTGTTTAAATCCAGACTGAAAACCCACCTGTTCAGTTTGGCATTTGCAGAAATATAACTTTTGTTGTGTGAATACTTCATCCTACTAATTACTGAATCTGAGAGAGCCTAAGCGCTTTGAGTCCTATGGGAGAAAAGCGCTATAGAAATGTTATTGTATTATTGTATTGTATTGTATCCGATTAACTTACCTAGGGCTTTCTCCAGCCCCTTGCAGCGGTCTCTCCAACGCCAACAGCTCCGTTCGCAGCCGCCGGCCCGGGGTCCCCGCACGGTGCAGAGGATGACCTCGGGGTCGTCCTCTACTGCGCCTGCATGAATCGCCACTTTCAATCAAGCCCACATTTACCTCGGCATACTGTGCAGGCGCAGTATTCTGCACCTGCGCAGTAAGCCGCGGACAATGTGGGCTTGATTGACAGTGGTGCTCGTGCAGGCGCAGTAGAGGACGCCTGGTGGACCAACGTGCAGGGACCCCGGGCCGACGGCTGCAAATGGAGCTATCGCTGTGGGACAGACAGCTGCAAGGGGCAGGAGAAAGCCCCAGGCAAGTAAATCGGTTTTTCTTTTGTTATTTTTTAATATAATTTTTATTTAAACACAAAGAAAGATCTGGTGCATCTTATAGCTTTTAATTTCCTTATGAGACACAGCATACAAAGCATAGGTTGACAAAAAACATAATTCAATATAGAACTTCAAATCGATTTTTGTGCATCATATACAGTACATCTCTATCTGGATCCATAGGGATTTCCTTTTGTTTGCCTGATGACTCCTTTAAAAGGTGAAACTAATGTATGAAATAGGAACTAGAGATGAGCCAAACAGTTCGCCGGCGAACGGTTCCAGGCGAACATCGGGTGGTTCGCCGGCGAAGGCGAACTTTCCCGGAAGTTCGATTCGCCCCATAATGCTCTATGAGGGTCAACTTTGACCCTCTGCATCACAGTCAGCAGGCGCATTGTAGCCAATCCGGCTATACTAAGCCCTGGAGCCCCACCCCCCTTATATAAGGCAGGCTCCGGCGGCCATTAGCCTCACTCGTGTGCCTGCTAGAGACAGAATAGGGACAGCTGCTGCAGACTTGTTCTCCTAGGGACAGATTAGTCAGGCTCTTGCCTTCTTAGCTTGCTTAGCTGAATCTTTTTGCTATAATAGCGCCCCAGAAAAGCTCTTTTCAGAGCTCATCCTGCTCGTGTGATCAATTTTTTTTCCTGTGTTTGAAACTGACACTTGTGTTTTTTAGACAGCATTGCTAATTCATACTGTGTGTCCCACTGCCAGCAGCAGCAGCAGCACATTCAGTGACTACCTGTGTGTGTGAGACACTTGTGTTTTTTAGACAGCATTGCTAATTCATACTGTGTGTCCCACTGCCAGCAGCAGCAGCAGCAGCACATTCAGTGACTACTACCTGTGTGTGTGAGACACTTGTGTTGCTTAGACAGCATTGCTAATTCATAATGTGTGTGTCCCACTGCCAGCAGCCCACCAGCATTCAGCAGCACATTCAGTGACACCTGTGTGTGTGACAGGGAGCTGCACATTGTACTACCTACCCAGTACTGCATTTACCTACTACTAGTACCTTTTGTGTTTAGTTAACCCACCTCATCACTGCATACACCTACGTTTGTGTTGAGTGAACCCACCTCGCTGCACATAACTACCTTTTGTGTTGAGTGAACTTGCGTCACTGCATATAACTACCTTTTAAGTTGAGTGAACTCACCTCACTGCATATCTACCTTTTCTGTAGAGTAAACTCACCTCACTGCATATAACTAAGTTTGTGTTGAGTGAACTCAGCTGACTGCATCTAACTACCTGTTGTGTTCAGTGAACTCACCTCACTGCATATATAACTACCTTTGGGTTGAGTGAACTCACCTCACTACACATAGCTACCTTTTGTGTTCAGTGAACTTACCTCACTGCATATATAACTACCTTTGGGTTGAGTGAACTCACCTCACTGCACATAGCTACCTGTTGTGTTCAGTGAACTCACCTCACTGCATATATAACTACCTTTGGGTTGAGTGAACTCACCTCACTGCATATCTACCTTTTCTGTTGAGTGAACTCACCTCACTGCATATAACTAAGTTTGTGTTGAGTGAACTCAGCTGACTGCATCTAATTACCTGTTGTGTTCAGTGAACTCACCTCACTGCATATATAACTACCTTTGGGTTGAGTGAACTCACCTCACTGCATATATAACTACCTTTGGGTTGAGTGAACTCACCTCACTGCACATAGCTACCTTTTGTGTTCAGTGAACTCACCTCACTGCATATATAACTACCTTTGGGTTGAGTGAACTCACCTCACTGCATATCTACCTTTTCTGGTGAGTGAACTCACCTCACTGCATATAACTACATTTGTGTTGAGTGAACTCAGCTGACTGCATCTAACTACCTGTTGTGTTCAGTGAACTCACCTCACTGCATATATAACTACCTTTGGGTTGAGTGAACTCACCTCACTGCACATAGCTACCTTTTGTGTTCAGTGAACTCACCTCACTGCATATATAACTACCTTTGGGTTGAGTGAACTCACCTCACTGCATATCTACCTTTTCTGTTGAGTGAACTCACCTTACTGCATATAACTACATTTGTGTTGAGTGAACTCAGCTGACTGCATCTAACTACCTGTTGTGTTCAGTGAACTCACCTCACTGCATATATAACTACCTTTGGGTTGAGTGAACTCACCTCACTGCACATAGCTACCTTTTGTGTTCAGTGAACTCACCTCACTGCATATATAACTACCTTTGGGTTGAGTGAACTCACCTCACTGCATATCTACCTTTTCTGTTGAGTGAACTCACCTCACTGCATATACCTAGCTTCCCCCCGAGATGGACAAAATGGACAAACCAGGTAGAGGAAGAGGTAGAGGAAGACCCAGAGGAAGGCCACCTGGCACTGGCAGGTCTGTGCGAGGTGGTGTTGCTGTGATTTCGTGCGGATCTGGACCAAAGTACAGTGCTCAGAAGAAGGCACGTGCCATCACTTCCCAAAATTGTGAGGACGTGCTTGGGTATTTAACGCAGAAGACCTCATCTCCCGCAGCCAGTGCTACCAGCGCTAGTACAAGCACCACATCCGCTGCATTTGACACTTCGCAGGAGTTATTTGGTGGTGGTGGTGGTGGTGGTGGGACAGTTCAGAGGGGGAGCCAGAGAGGAGTAGGAGGAGACGACTCCATGATAGAAGCAGAGGGAGCTCGTCCTCAGAAACAGCTGGGGGCAGTGTCCGGCGCCATGTATCGCCAGCTATGGCCAGCCAGCCAACATGCCCTTCAACGTCAGCTGCTGATGCCACCGTAGCGCCATCACCCCAGGGGGGCTCAGCGGTTTGGAAATGTTTTAACATGTGTGTCTCAGATCGGAGCAAAGCCATCTGTTGTCTCTGCCAGCAAAAATTGAGCCGTGGAAAGGCCAACTCTCATGTAGGGACAAGTGCCTTACGAAGGCACCTGGAGAGAAGGCACAAACAGCTATGGGAAGAACACCTGAGGAAAAGCAGCACCCCTCAAAAGACAAGCCGCCCTCTTTCTCCTCTTCCTCCTTCAGGTGCATCGTCTTCATCCACTTTCTCCCTTGAACCTTCACAGTCACCCTCCTTCACACCGCCTCTGCCCTTGAGCGGTTCCTGCTCCTCTGCCCACAGCAGTAGCCAGGTGTCCGTGAAGGAAGTCTTTGAGTGGAAGAAGCCAATTTCGGCCAGTCACCCTCTTGCCCGGCGTCTGACAGCTGGTGTGGCGGAACTATTAGCTCGCCAGCAATTACCATACAAGCTGGTGGAGTCAGAGGCTTTCCGTAAATTTGTGGCCATTGGGACACCGCAGTGGAAGATACCAGGCCGCACTTATTTTTCACGAAAGGCCATACCCAAACTGTACTGTGCAGTTCAGAGGCAAGTGGTGTCATCTATTGCGAAGAGCGTTGGGTCAAGGGTCCACCTGACCACGGATGCCTGGTCTGCCAAGCACGGGCAGGGCCGCTACATTACATACACAGCCCATTGGGTCAACCTGGTGACCGATGGCAGCAAGCAGGGAGTACGTGGCTGTTCAGCGGACCGACTTGTCACACCTCCACGGCTTGCAGGCAGGCCTCCTTCCACCTCCTCTCCTTCTCCTCCAGCTACATCCTCTTCGCTGTCAACCTCCTCCTCCTCAGCTGAGTGTCAGTTGAACTCTAGCGGTGCTGCCATCTCCTCTTCCTCTCCAGCTACACAGCCCCATCTCCCCAGAGCCTAAGCTGCATGCCAGGTACGACGGTGTCATGCAATTTTTTTTTCACTATTGAAAAAGTTTATTAAAGTTTTACAACATACATGTTATTGGCATAAACAGCTAACATGTGAACCATATTTAAATCAGGAAGCGTATAACAAAGAAAAAAGCAGATTACATGTCCTATAACAAGAGGGTAACCGGTCTCCCAGCGTCAGAGAGAGAAAGGAAGAGTTTAGAAGAGAATAGGTATTGAAGGGAAGAGAAGCAGAAAAGAGATAGTCAGGTGGGTTGTTCATGTTAAACCTGTAAAAGACGTTTATAATCTTCTGAGTATTGGAATTCAACCCATACAGACCATATGAGAAAATATTTTTCAGAGCGATCCTGAGAGAGAGGAATCAGTTCCTCCATTTTTGCCACAGAATCCATTCTCCGAATCCAGTTAGCAACTGTTGGTGGTGAATTAGACTTCCAGTGTGTCGCTATAAGTGCTCTTGCTGCATTGATCATGTGCATAACGAGCGAACCCTTATATGATTTCAATGGATCCTCGGTATCATGGAGGAGCAGAGAACTCGGGCAGAAATTCACTTTGGAGCATGAAATCTTTTCAATCCATGTGTGGAGAGCTTTCCAGTATGGAGTGATTAAAGGGCATGACCATTAGATATGGAGAAGTGAGCCTATGTCCGAGTTGCATCTCCAACAGGCTTCAGAGACAGCTGGAAATATTTTGTGTAAGACTACTGGGGTTCTGTACCAGCGAGCTATTATTTTAAAGCCTGATTCTTGTGTGTTTACATTTAATGATCCCTTATGATTGATTGTGAGGATTTTTTGCCATTGCTCCTCTTCTATGGTTATCCCCAAATCTCTCTCCCATTCTTCCTGATATTTGATTTTGTCTGGGACTGTCGTTAGAATGAGCATTTGGTATAACTGAGATACTAGATGTTTATGGGGACCACTACTCAAAATAAGGTTTTCAAAGGAGGAGAGGGGCTTATTTGCATTAAATTTATCCTTAACCGTAGAAAGGTAATGGCGAATTTGAAAGTATTGCCATCGTGTGAGTGGAGTTTCTGGGCATAATTGTGCCATATCTGTGAATGATTTTACTACCCCATGAGAAATGAAATCCACCACTCTTGGGCATCTATCTGGAATCCATTCTTTCAAAAAAGGTATATCTACGTATGGGGTAAAGGATGGGTTGTCTCTCAGGGGTGTTAGTTTGCCCGGAAAGGAGGCCAGGCCAAGATTAGGAAGCGAGCGTCGCATGGAACGTATTGTGGCCGTCATGATAGGGTTTTGCCAGGATTTTCTTTGGCTCTGAGTAGTGTCTGTCCAGCCCAGTGTGCTGGCAGCACAATTGGCTGTTTCTTGTTCAATTATCACCCATTGTTTGGGAGAGGTCACGTTTGCCCACTCAACCACCCTACATAATTGGGAGGCTAAGTGATATTTAGCCAAATCAGGGAGTCCGACTCCTCCCAAATCTTTGGGTATGGAGAGGGTAGTTCGCCTGATTCGGGGGGGTTTATGGCCCCATATGAAGCGGTTAATGTGAGTTTGACAGTTCTTCAAAAATCGTGCAGGAAGGTCTATGGGCAAACACTGACTGATGTACAAAATTCTAGGCAACAGGTTCATTTTAATCGAGGCCATTCTGCCGAACCATGTTAAGCTCTTCTGTTGTCCCCATTTCAGTAAGTCTGTCTTAAGAGTATTAACAATCTGTTCAAAGTTTGCCTTGAAAAGGTCATTTAGATTAGAAGTAATGTTTATCCCCAGATATTTTAAAGATGAGTTAGGCCAGGAAAAAGGGAAAGAAGTTTTGCAAAGTTGGATTGTCGCTTGGTCTAAGGATATGTTAAGTGCTTGAGACTTGTGGAAATTTATTTTTAGATTGGACAGGTCACCGAATTCCTCAAATTTACGCATGAGGTTGGGAATTGATGTAATGGGATCTTGCAGGTAAAAAAGCAGGTCATCTGCGAATGCCGCTACTACCTGATAGGCAGAACCTGTCCAGATTCCTCTAATATTTTTGTCTGATCGTACTGCGTTCAAGAATGGTTCCAGGGTCAAAATATATATCAAAGGGGAAAGTAGACACCCCTGCCTAGTTCCATTTGTGATTTGAAAAGGATTGGATAGCACTCCGTTGGCCTTCACCCTAGCAGAGGGATTGGTATACAAGAGACCAATCCATTGTCTCATGGAGGCCCCAAGGCCAAGATGTGACAGGGTGGCATGTATATAATCCCATGCCACCCTGTCAAATGCCTTTTTGGCATCAGTGGATAAAATGAAAGACCGAAGAGCGTGCTTTTTAGCATACGACATCACGCCTATTGTTCTCATGACATTGTCCTTAGCCTCCCTCCCAGGCACAAACCCCGTTTGGTCGATATGCACATATCGTTCTATGTGGGGGAGAAGCCGGTTTGCTATTATTTTGGCTAGTATTTTAGCATCCAAGTTTAATAGGGAGATTGGCCTATGATTGGCGCAAAATTGTGAGTCTTTTCCTGGTTTTGGAATCACCGATATATATGCTTCTAGGAACTGAGAGGATGGGACCATGCCATGAGAAATTTTATTAAAAGCCGCTATGAAGGGGGGTGCTAGCAATGAGCTGAAGGTTTTATAGTATTGGGCCGTTAGGCCATCAGGCCCGGGAGCCTTACCTGTTTTGAGGGCTTTAACTGCCATGATAAATTCGTCTGTTGTAATTGGTGCCTCCAGATCCTCTCTATCAGTTTGGGTTAGATCTAGGGGTTTGGAGTGTTCTGCAAGAAATTGTGATATTTTGCTGTTTCTCCTGTTTTGGGATTGAGGATCAGATGCCTGGGGATTCAAATTGTATAGAGAATTGTAGTATTGTTTGAACTCTTCTACAATATCTTCAGATTTGGCTACCTTTCCCTGTTGTTTGTTTATGACTGAGGCAATGTGGGAGTGGTATGATTGTTTACGTAATGCCTTTGCTAAGTATTTCCCACTTTTATTGCCCATCTCGTAAAATATGCGCTTTCCTGCCATGATCTTTCTTTTGGCCTCGGTGTTTAATAGGTTGTGTAGTTTAATTCTAGTAGAGGTTAATTCTGCTAGAGATTGTTTAGCTAAAGATTGTTTGTGCTGTTGCTCTAGCCGCAGGATAGTAGCTGACAGTGTTTTAATACCTTCCTCCCTTTCTCTTTTCAGTTTTGCTCCCCACCTTATGAAATGCCCCCTGAGTACCGGTTTATGTGCTTCCCAAACAGTCAATTTAGCAGTATCAGCTTGGTTGTTTCTAACAAAGTAATCATTGATCACTTCAGAAGTTTCAGAAATTCTTGATTTGTCAGATAAAATATGTGGATTAAGCCTCCAGCACCAAGTCTTTGTGATTTTGTCAGGCAGTTGCAAGGTTATAGAGATTGGTGCATGGTCTGAAATGGATTGGATGCCAATTGCAGAATCTATGACAGCAGACAAGTCTCTTTGGGATACTAATAGATAGTCTATCCTTGTGTATTTGTTGTGAATGGGAGAGAAATGGGTAAAATCTTTTTCTTTGGGGTGTGAAACCCGCCAGGGGTCCATAAGTGTCAGTTTTTGCAGTTGGGATTTAATAATTCTTAACGCCCTATATGATAAAGCGGAAGAACCATTGGAGCAATCTAATAATGGGTTAAGCGGCACATTGAAGTCACCTCCACATATTAATATACCTTCAGTAAAACCCGAAAGTTTTGATAAGGGGGATATGAAAAAGGAAGGCTGTGACTTATTTGGAGCGTATAGGGACGCCAAGGTAATTTTGTGTTCCCCAATTTTGCCTTTCACAAAGAGACTCCTCCCCTCCGGATCTTGATCAATTTCCTCTACTTCAAAGGGAATTTCCCTGTGTATGAAAATTGAAACGCCTTTGGTTTTAGTCGTGGCTGAGGTAGCATGGAAGGCTAAGGGAAATCTAGAGTCAAATTTTGATGGGATATGCTGTTTCCTGAGGTGAGTCTCCTGGAGAAAGGCAAACTGAGTTTTCTCTTGTCTCAGATAGTCGAATATCATAGTTCTCTTTTCTGGTGTGTTCATACCATTGACATTCAGAGACACAACCTTCCATGTTTTGGTGGAGGTGTGCGTATTCATCCTGGTGTCAATATTTGATGCACTTGACATTTCTGCACTTAATGGGGTCGTTATCAGATTGGAGCAAGGCCCCAGCAGTATATTAACCGAAAGGAGACAGGAAAGGAGGATGAATGGAGTCAAAAGAGAAGAATAGAGAGAAAAGAGAGTCTGACGCCGGTCAGACCGGTTTGAAGAGTAGTCTAGTGTAATCCTATATATGAAACCACGTGGATACGACAGGGTGGGTCGCATCCACTAACTCTGTGTGGTCAAAAAGTTCAGTGATGGATACCTCACTGAGTGGGGGTAGTAGAAGATGCACACAGAAGATGTAAGCACAAAGCTGATGTGTGTTTAAACCACTAAATTTAGAGAGGATATCCCATCCTTGTCACCACCTTCTTAGTGCATATTTCACTACCACCGTCCCAAAATAACCTTTACATTACGAGCAAATATGAGAAGACAATTAGGCACATGTAATAACGTTTCCCACCCAGAACATCACCCAACCCCCAACCGGAGGGGGAAGATATGGCCGATCTGTATCTGAGCCCCCATCTTCCCGATCCCCAACAATCACTTGGAACATTACTAGCATTCTAATTTCTTCCAGGGGTTCCCATATAGCTTTTAAAGTCATCAAGACTGGGGGCGTGGCCAAGATGGCGTGCTGAGCGGACGTCTTTCTTCTGAGCTCCGCTACCCAGCTCTCCTAATCTATAGCCATCGGCCTGCTTGCTACGCAGTAACACACCTAAACTACTCCGGAGGTATTGTAGACTCACCCCGATTCACCCTGGAGAACTGGTGGGATCCCCCCGCGACATCAGCTGAGGAAAAGGACGAGGCCTCATCAGACCGCTTATACCCCCCGGGCCCGATTCGGCCTCCAAAAACCTCCCAGCGTTACAACCCTTACGGGGAGATGGGAGGCAAAGGAAAGAAAGATAAACCGGAGAATGTCTCCCCGACTGACAACCAGCAGTCAACTACCTCTGGTTCCAGAGCTGCATCCACCAACAAGCCGGAGAACGCAGAAGATATGGCGGTAGACCACGTGGAGGCCATCTTCCCCTCACCAAGCTCGGCTGAGCTAATGGAGGCGATCAAATCTTGCCAAACGATCCTTACTACAAAGATGGACCACATAGAAGCCAAGTTTGGCCTCCTGCGTCAAGATCTAGCAGACATAAGAGACCGCACAAGGGACCTAGAACGACGCACATCGGATGCAGAGGACTCCATTAGGAGACACGATGCTGAAATGCCCAACGTCAATAAAAGAGTCTCCCAGCTTGAAGCCCGTGCAAACGACGCTGAAAATAGAAATAGGCGCAATAATCTGCGTCTGCTGGGGCTACCAGAGGGAGAGGAAACGCAAGACGTTCCAGCCTATATAGAGGACCTCCTTAAGGAGCTACTACCAGAAGCCAAGTTTTCCTCGCAGTTCGTTGTGGAGAGAGCGCATAGGATTCCAGCCAAGAAAAACCTCCCTGGGGCATACCCAAGGCCGCTAATATTCCGTATGTTAAATTACAGAGATCGTGATGAAATCCTTGCTGCAGCTCGGAAAGTGACAGATCTCAAGCTGGGAAATGCGCGCCTGATGCTGTTCCCAGATTATACGACGGAGACGCAGAAACTCAGGAAAAACTTTCAAGATGTAAAGACAAAGCTGAGGGAACGTCAGATAAAGTATGCTATGCTGTTCCCTGCAAAGTTGCGAATCCAAGACGGGGAATTCACCATCTTTTTTGAAACCCCAGCGGAGGTCACCACGTGGTTAAAGACTTTGCCTGCACTACAACCAGATAAGTAACATTATCCACTCGTTGGCTAACCTGACCCACTAATGTAGTCACCTCTGTTGTGGCAATACACGGTTATAATTGTTTCCCCCAAGCTAGGCAATACTACGCTATTTGGGAGTCTACATCTATAATGGCGCCCTTCTTATGCGCCCCCCCCCCCCATTAGCTCTGGCGGGAACACAGTACCTCTGAAGGCCCCACAGCTTACCCTGTATAACGCCGTATCCTGAACACTGACTGTTGCGCCTGAGATACATGGGGAAGAATTTTTGTTTCTCATGAACTATAACATTATAACAGCAACTTCTGAATAACTATTGCTTATGCAGACCACGTATGCTCCTTTACTGCTTTCTGTACTGTTTAGCGCCTAAAGGCAGACTAACGAACACTGAAAGGAAAGTGCTGCGTGGTATCTCTGCACTATCCGCCTACATCATTGAGAATGGGCGCCAATGTACCTTGTACACACACGGAGCCACCATAGCAGCGAACACGGAGATGACAGCCTGCGCGCTCAGCTAAGCAACCGGTTCTCTTGCTCTCCTTTATAGATCTTTGCTTTATTACGGTTAACTGTTATTCTCACTGTTTGGTTATGTGATCCCAGATGCGCAGCATTATGCGACACATGTATATGTGCATATCACTGGTCACGAGTTAGCTATGTTGAATGGTATAACTACTTGCTATCCCACTCCTACCCCCCCCCCTAACCCCCCCCCTTCCCCCCCCCCTCTTGCCCCTTGTATTTACTTAACCAGGTCAAAGCGTTTAACCATGCAATAGTTGGTCATAAACCTCGCACCCTTTGGATGGCCAAATGTACGTCAGGGGTGCCTTTTACTCTCCCCCCCCCCCTTTTTCTGTGCTTGGTATACACAGGTTACTGTGCATCGGGTTGGGGCGCTATATGTAGCGGAATGTGACTCCTACACATATGCACGCATGGAAGGGAAGCTGCTGAAAAAACAGTAATTGTAAAAGGTATTAGCACTGAAGGATAATACCCCAGCTTGAATTGTGCCTATGACGTGTAGGTGCTACATGCCTTGACTTAGATATGGTAACGCAGCTCTCCTTCCCCGGTGTGTTGTTGCATCTCGCTGAATATATGTCTCTGCCTCATTGTCAAGACCCTGCTGTGTTAAAGCCATACGCTTAGACAAGAGACCTGAATGGAGACATTTATGTATGTATATACTGTGTATATGAATTAATATTATGTGTACTGTGTACAATCTCAATGATGATCTCAACTGTCCTGTGCAGTAAAATACCAGCCTCATGCCCTGTGTGGGATGACCTGTGCACCCAATTCGTGCTAGACCGATGTCTCCCCTTACTGCAGTTTTGGAGACCCCCCCCCCCCATTCCCTGCGCTCCTGACTACATTATGCTAAGGCATCCACAAGGGACTGATATCGAGGGACCTTAATTGGGGTACGGGACTAGCTGAGCCTAAAACAGACCTTTATGGTGCAACACTATGTGCTCAAAATAACTTTCCAGCTCTATACTGAAATGCCCCCCCCCCTCGCCTATGGTACAATAGACTAAAAGTTTAAACGCTGCTTAATGCACTCTGTTATATACATGGGGTTGGTTACACACGGCTGCATAGTTGGGACCACCCATATACCTTTTCCTCCCCGGTTTTTGGTAACATTGCATACCCACCCCCTCAACTTATATGCTGTATGGTTACCTGTGCCACGGATACCAAATATTTATACCCGTTTCCGTGCGGGAGCAGCCCACTTCTGATGGACGACTGCACGGAGATCGGCCTGGTAAATACAACTATATATAATGTGTGCACAGTTGACCGCACCAGATACCAAATACTGGCATACAACTGATATATGGTATGTCTGAAACCTATACACATGACATATGTCAACACCGCACACCTTTGGTAAAGACCTCACTCCCCCCCCCCTCTCCCCTCCTACTCCTCCCTTTCCCCCCCCCCCCCCCCCACGCACCAAATATACAAGTAAGGAGCACAAGCCGTACCCCCAGAAAGACAACTGGGTGAAGTTGGGTAGCGGGCCTCTACCTTGGCCACTACCGCCCCCACCTCTTAAGAGGTTTTTCCGTTTAGGTTTAATTTGGACAGTTCCAGTCCTATTTTGGGACTGAAGGTTATCTGAAATACAGTTTAGTTAAGGGATCTTAGGCATCTGGATGTTTGTGGTTTCTCTCCAGGATGTAGGGTGGGGGTTTGTTGGGATGTACTGTTGTAAGGTAACTGTTTTATGCTATGTCTCTCTTTTCCTTTTTTTCCTCTCTGGGCCTGCCTGCCCCCTGCCTGGGCTCCCTCCCCTCCCCCCGCTCCCCTCGGATGGAAAGGTCGCGAGCAACTACCTATTCTATACTCAATTATTACTATATGCTACTTAAATGTCTGCAGTCAAACTACTATCTTGGAGTGTTAGAGGTCTAGGCTCCAAAATAAAAAGAACATTGGTTACTAACTTCCTAAAGCAACACTCACCCCATATATGCTTCCTGCAGGAAACGCATCTCACAGGAGGGAAAATTTTAGCACTTAAAAAGCCGTGGGTAGCACACGCATATCATGCCACATACTCATCCTATTCCAGAGGAGTCTCAATTCTTATTAGCAAGACCCTACCTTTCCAACTACACGAAATTAAAATAGACCCTGGGGGCAGGTATGTAATTCTAAATGCTACAATAGAACAAGAGCAATTTACACTGGTGAACGTCTACCTACCTCCTCCGGCAGATATCTCTATCCTTGACAAAATAATTACTATCACTGCACAAATGCCATCTAAAAAACTAATCCTTTGTGGGGACTTTAATCTTATTCATGATCCACTTATAGATAGACTCAAACCCTCTAGCAAGGACACGTTAATATTTAGACACTGGCTAGATGCATACAAGCTGACAGATGTTTGGAGGTGGAAACACCCTAATACTATGGCTTATTCTTGCCACTCGGCTTCCTACGGCACTCTATCGCGAATCGATTTGGCCCTTGCCTCAGATGACATGCTCTCTAGAATTAAAGCATCCTCTTTTTTGCCTAGAGGCATCTCAGACCACGCGCCTTTGGAAGTAATATTTCAGAGGAGTATGAAACAGGGAGATAAAGTATGGAGATTATCTCCTCATTGGATAGTTGACCCTACAATAGACGACATCATTAAAAGACAAATCAGACACTACTGGGAAGAAAATAAGGGATCCACTACGCCTCAATTTATATGGGACGCTAATAAGGCCGTTTTAAGAGCGCAGTATGCAGGGGCCATAAAAACCGCTAGAGATCAGGTGTATGCCTCACTGCAATGGAGGGAAAAAATTGCTACCGACTTGGAAGCAGAGTTTATTACCACTAAGACTACTACAACGTATAACAAATGGCAAACAGCATTACAAACTCTAGAACTCTATAGAATAGATACCACTAAAAAGAGTATGCTGGACCTAAGACAAAAGATATTTGAGCACGGTGACCGAGCTGGGAAAATGCTAGCCTGGCTCTCCAAGGACTTTAGGAGTATGACCATCATACCACACATATCATCTGACTCTTGTAACCATATTACTGACCCAGTAGAAATTAATAAAACTTTCTTCCAATTCTACTCTGACCTATACTCTAGCCGTCTTCAAAAACCGGTAGAGGCCTTAGACAACTATCTAGAAGCAATAGAATTACCCACACTGTCCATGGAAGACACAGAGGCACTTGAGGCTCCAATCGCCCTTGATGAGGTGATTAATGCCATAGCCAGTATGCAGACTGGCAAAACCCCAGGCCTGGACGGTTTCCCCGTAGAATATTACAAACAGTACTCCAAACTAATAGCTCCTAAACTAAAAAATACACTCCAACGCTCATTTGAAACAAACTCCCTACCACCCTCTATGACAGAAGCTCTAATAATAGTGATTCCCAAACCAGGGAAAGATCCCAGTAAATGCTCCTCATACAGGCCAATCTCCCTCCTGAACACGGACGCAAAGATACTAGCCAAAATTTTAGCCACTAGACTAAATTCTTATATTCTCAAACTGATACACCACGACCAGTCAGGCTTTATGCCTGGTAAAGGCACTGATATAAACATTCGTAGGCTGCTGACCAATATTGTCGCCTCTCACTCCAATCCGGGCCAGAGAGTAATAGCGTCACTAGACGCTGAAAAAGCTTTCGATTCAGTTGAATGGGAATATCTGTGGGCGGTACTACGTAGATTCGGGTTTGGTACTAACTTCATTAAATGGATCCAATTACTTTACGATTCCCCCAAAGCTAAAATCAAAACAGGGAACACAATTTCACAGTTTTTCTGTTTACGAAGGGGTACTAGACAGGGCTGCCCTTTGTCACCAGGTCTATTTGCACTGGCCATGGAGCCCATTGCAGCTAAAACCAGACAAAGCACCCTGGTGAGGGGACTATCGATTGGCAACCTGCATGAAAAAATATCTCTTTATGCAGATGACGTACTTCTTTACCTAAATGACCCCCATTCTTCTTTAGATGCAGCACTCCACCTGTTTGAAAAATTTGGAGATATGTCCGGCATTAAAATTAACTGGGATAAATCAATCCTGTTCCCTATAGACGCCGCACCTAACCCACCACGTAAACTAAACTCTCCGCTATCAGTAGTAAACCAATTTAAATACCTGGGAATTCAAGTAACCAGTGACCTCACCACATATCAGAACCTTAACATAGACCCGGTCATTCACCAACTTGAGTCCAGATGCGCAGTTTGGAATAAAGTCCCACTTACACTGATAGGAAGGATTAACCTCCTTAAAATGATTTTCCTACCTAAATTTACGTACCTCTTCCGCCAATGTCCTGTCTGGCTCCCTTCTGCCCTCTTCAAGAAAATTGACAAAATTATTCTAACTTTTATTTGGGCAGGAAAGCAGCCTAGAATAGCATTGGATGTACTGCAGCTCCCTAAATCTAGAGGTGGATTGGCTCTTCCACACCTCCAGAAATACTACTGGGCCTCTCTGCTTGTCACTATTAGATGGTGGTTCTCGCAAGAAGTCACAAACCCAGCGGTGAGTGCAGAGGCGGCAATATTGGGCTCCTACGAACATCTTACTAATCTACCCTATAGAGGCCCCAAAGCCAATTCCCAAACTACGCTACTGATGACAACTACATGGAAGGCTTGGAAAGTAGCTAGAACCCCCTTTATAGCTCCAGACACAATCTCTCCTTACACGCCTCTTTGGGGTAACCCCTCTCTTCAGCACTTTACTACCATTCCTGACCCCATTATATGGGCAAGATATGGTATAAAAAACATATCTCACATACAACATGAGAAATCTATCCATACCTTTAATACACTTAAGACCCAATGTGATCTTCCAAATAAATACTTATTCCGATATCTGCAACTTCACCATGCGTATAGATCACAATTTGGCTCCCAACCACCTGATCTGCAAATAGATAAGATTGAAAAACTCCTATTGACTAAAAATCTTCCAAAGACCCTTTCTGCTATCTACGCAGAATTATCAGATGCTAATAACTCTAGATTGGTAAAATGCTACCGGAAATGGAAGGCAGACATCCCCTCTCTTAGTGATAAGGAATGGGATATAATCTTAGAGGAACTCCCCTCAACAGTGATATCCGCAAGCGACCAACTTATACAAATAAAATTTCTACATAGAATATACCTTACCCCTGCACAACTACACAGGATGAACCCTACCCATTCTGATAGCTGCTGGAGATGTGTGGTACACAGAGGAGATTTTGTCCACATTTTCTGGTCGTGCCCGACAATTATCCCTTTCTGGGAAAATATACTCTCAATCATTAATGCTCTATTAGAAACAGCGATCCCTAGAGACATGGGTTTATTACTCCTGGGCAGAATAGAGGCGGTCAATATTTCAAGACATAAGCAAACGCTGCTTAAAATATTATGCTTTCAAGCAAGGAAAGAAATATTAAAGTTCTGGAAAAAAGCCTCCATTCCAACGGTTGGCACCTGGGCCAAATCAATTAACAGTGCTCTACCACTATATAGAACTACCTATCTAAATAGAAAATGTCCCAAAAAATTTAACAAAATATGGGGTATCTGGGAGGATAGGGTCTTAGATCCTACTAACGACAAATTTATCCCTATCATTGACTAAATAATTCCTGGGTGGGTTGGGGGTGGGGTGGGTGGCGGGCGGGGGATGGGCGGGCAACTTTTTCCTTCTTTCCTTTTCTTCTTTCTTCCTCTCTCACCTCTTACGGGCCAAGCATCAGTAGATGCTCCTCAATTGAGGCCCGCCTTTGACTTCTCTCTCAGTGCGAGCTGCTTCTCCCGCTCGCTGTTATTTATGCTTGTTATGCGTACCTGGGACTATATGGTCATACTTACCACGGACTGAACACCATGCTATATTATAGCCCAGCAAAATCTACTGCTATACATAATATGTTGCTGTAATTACTACTGTGGAGGAGGTATGCTTGTACTGACTATTACTCCTTTCTAAGTGTGTAAACTTTGACAAAATCAATAAAAATTACCTGTTAAAAAAAAAAAGTCATCAAGACTGATTAAAAGCACGTAAAGAACCACAACCTTCATGCATGGATTGTGTTCGTATGAGTCTCAGTTCCAAACATTGGGAGTAAGATTTTGCATTCAGCTATCATAAATATTGCTAACTTAAACCATGAAGCGGGAGGTAGTGGAAGATAACAAGGGGAGGGTAGGGGGACTTTGTAATTTCTCTCATGTTGTATATATGGCCATCGTACACTCACGATCATTCACCATCAGAGGCCTCAGAGTTGTATTCCGATGCCGTGGGGTCCCTCTGGGAATCTGGGCTCTTGTGTGGGGATCTAACGCGAGTATTTCCTGTGTCAGTCAGCTCTCGTGGGTTCTTTTCCCGGGGTCCGTTAGATTTAAAAGGTTGCCCAAAAGGTGGATCGTCCCAGTCCGGAATGTCCATTGGTGGCAAATCCAGGTCTTGGCAAAAATCCTTTACTCCTGCCGCGTCTCGTAGAAAAAACATTTTCCCTCCATGCAGTACAGAGAGTGCGAATGGAAATCGCCACCGGTAGCTGCCTTTGTTCCTTAAAGCTTGTAACAGGGGTTTTAAGGCCCTGCGTTTGGCAAGCGTAATTATAGATAGATCCTGGTATAGGTGAACTGGGTGATCATTGAATAAAATGGCATCTTGTGATCTCGCAGCACGCATGATGTCTTCTTTCAATTGGAAGGAAGCAAGGCAGCAAATTATATCAAATTATATCACGTGGTTGACTGGATTCAGCTGCTCGGGGCCTTAGTGCTCTGTGCGCCCGTACAAAGTCTATTGGAGATTCTTTAGGTTTGTGTAGGAGATTATTAAAAACTGCAGAAAGGGCCTCTGGGATCTGCTCATGAGTAACAGATTCAGGCATACCTTTTAGGCGAATATTGCATCTCCTTCCCCGATTGTCCAAATCTTCCAAGTGGCTGGCGTGGTCTAGCAGCTTTAATGCCTGTTTCTCTGACACCTGTTGGAGTTTGGAGATCTGTGTGGTCTTTTCCGCGTCCGCCTCCTCCAATGATTTCAGCCTCGTGTTAAAAGCTGCCATGTCATTACGGACCTCCGCAATTGCTGAGTGGAACGTTTCTTTTATATCTTCCGCCATGGCGCGGATGTCAGCCAGTGTTGAGGGCTTATCTGCCTGCGGAGAGGAAGCCTGGGAGCCCCGGTCTGAAGGGGAACGAGGTGGCGGAATCTCCTTCGTCGGCGCCATCTTAGGTGTCTGGGTGTTGCTGCGCAGAGCTCGGAACAGCTCCGGGACAGTCTTTCCTGTCGGCGCTTGCTGTGACTTGGGGTGCACCGGTGTATCCTGGGCTTTGCGGGCGCTTCTCATAGCCGGTATGGGACGGCGATAGGGCTTTTGTGAGCAGCTTCTGGTGGATCAGGCACGGGAGCTCTGATCTAAGCGGCCATCTTCATCGGCGTCAAGCCGTGTTATGCAATTTTAGACATGTCTTGCCTCAAAGCGGAGAGTCACACTGGAGCAGCTCTCCTGGCTGCTCTTAACAAACAGGTGGAGCAATGGCTGACCCCGCACCAGCTGGAGATCGGCAACGTGGTGTGTGACAACGGCAGAAATCTCCTTTCCGCTTTGAATTTGGGAAAGCGGACACATGTACCCTGCATGGCACATGTGCTGAATCTGGTCGTGCAAAGATTTGTCTCAAAGTACCCAGGCTTAGAGGACATCCTGAAGCAGACCAGGAAGTGGTGTGGGCATTTCAGGCGGTCTTATACGGCCATGGCACGCTTTGCGGATATTCAGCGGAAAAACAACTTGCCGGTGAGACGCTTAATATGCGATAGCCCGACTCGCTGGAATTCCACCCTGCTCATGTTCTCTCGCCTGCTAGACCAGGAGAAAGCCGTCACCCAGTACCTGTACAACTACAGTAGAAGGACACAATCTGGGAAGATGGGGATGTTGTGGCCCAACAGCTGGACACTGATGCAAAATGCATGCAGGACCATGCGGCCATTTGAGGAGGTGACCAACCTGGTGAGTCGCGCTGAAGGCACCATCAGCGACTTGATCCCCTACGCTTACTTCCTGGAGCGTGCCGTGCGTAGAGTGGTGGATGAAGCTGTGGAGGAGCGGGAACAGGAACAGCTATGGCAGGAGCAGTCATGGGACCAATTTTCAGCCGAACCACAGGTTTCCTCAACACCTGCGGCACCACAGAGGGGGGAGGAGGTGGAAGAAGAGGAGTCGTGTGGGGAAGGAGAGGAGTCAGACTCGGATGATTATGAGGAAGGTGTTTCTGTGGAGGAGGAAGAGGCGGCAGCGGCAGAAGAACAACCGCAGCAGCCGTCACAGGGGGCTTCTGCTGCTCCACGTTCCCGTGGTATTGTTCGTGGCTGGGGGGAGGAAGAGGAGTTGTGTGACATCACTGTGGAAGAGCAAGAGGAGATGGAGAGTACATCTGGATCCGACTTTGTGCAGATGGCCTCTTTCATGTTGTCCAGCCTGTTGAGGGACCCCCGTATCAAAAAACTCAAGGCGAATGACCTGTACTGGGTGGCCACGCTACTAGACCCTCGGTACAGGCACAAAGTGGCAGACCTGTTAGCAACTCAACACAAGGCGGAAAGGATGCAGCACTTGCAGAACAAGCTGTCAATGATGCTTTACAATGCATTTAAAGGTGATGTGACAGTACAACGCAATAAAGGTACCACTGGCAGTATTCCTCATCCTCCTCACCAGTCCTCGCAGGCAAGGACAGGACGCTCCAGCGATCTCAGGGTGATGTCGGACATGCGGACATTCTTTAGTCCAACGCCTCGCAGTAGCCCTTCGGGATCCACCCTCCACCAACGCCTGGACCGGCAGGTAGCCGACTACCTGGCCTTAAGTGTGGATGTACACACTGCGACTGCGAGCAGCGACGATGAACCCTTGCTCTACTGGTTGCGCATGCTTGACCTGTGGCCAGAGCTGTCCCAATTTGCCATACAACTTCTCTCTTGCCCTGCCGCAAGCGTCCTTCGTCCCTCCCACTGTCGAAGAAGTCTTTCCTCCATGGAAGGGGACCTAACACTAACTCCCACTTAACAGCTTTGCTTTTGGTGTATATGCAGAGCCTCTGTTTGGGTTCAAGGTGCGTTTGTAGTTTCTGGGGGGGCTCAGCGCATCTCTGAGCAGAGGCCATTCGGAGGCGGCCTGGTGATGCGCTGATCCCACTTTTTTGCGCAATTTTCAATTTTACTTGGTAGCGCGCCCAGGCTATGCATATGCATAGGTAGGATTTAGTTAGTGTTAGGTCCCCTTCCATGGAGGTAAGACTTCTTCGACAGTGGGAGGGACGAGTACTTAACAAGTTTCATGCAAGCTGTTACAGGAAACCAACATCCTCCAAGTGGTAGACAGGTCATGTGTATGCTCAGTGTGTATTTTATCCCATAAGTGGGGCTTGCACTCTTTTGCAGGTAGGCACTCATCTGTTTTTAAGTAGCGCTGTTCATTTCTTTGCCCAGTACTCTAATTACACTACCTGATTGATGTATACACATGCAAGATGTTTGAAAGCACGTTAGGCCTGCAATTTAGCATTCAATGTGATTTCTGCCCTTAAAACGCTGTTTTGCTTCACATCCAGATTTTTCCCTGGGACTTTTGGCGTGTATCCCACTCCGCCATGCCCCCCTCCAGGTGTTAGACCCCTTGAAACATCTTTTCCATCACTTTTGGGGCCAGCATAATTTTTTCTATTTTTCAAAGTTCGCCTCCCCATTGAAGTCTATTGCGGTTCGCGAACTTTTCCGCGAACCGAACCTTCCGCGGAAGTTCGCGAACCTAAAATCGGAGGTTTGGCCCATCACTAATAGGAACTATTTGCAGGTGTTTTGGATGAATTAGCTGATTAGAGTCTGACACAATGGGTATCATTCACAGGGCCGGGCCGAGGCAGAGGCGAGAGAGGCTCCAGCCTCAGGGCGCAGTGTAGGAGGGGGCACACAAATCACTTAGCTATCATTCCCCTATTGTGTTTGAAGCAGAGAGAAATAAGAAAAGGGAATACATGGCAGTGCCTTCAAGCCAGTAACAAGAGATTAAGGTGTTGGGGGCCCTGGGGCACCCCTTTCTCTAATAGCAATCAGTGTGTGACAACTGGGGTGGGAGCAGTGATCGAGTCCTGCGTGAATGCGGGTGGACGACGTCCACCTGCTTTTTTCAGAGGGTGGACGTTGTCCACCCTAGCTGGACACATGCTTGCCATCAGGGCCGCCCAGACGCATATCTTGCAGGGTGCCTATAGGCGCCCCTTGTCACTTCTCCCCAGGGGGTGCATCAGTGAGGAGTGAATGGAAGAGTTTGTGCAGCCAGTGGTTCTTCCCTCCCTCCCAGCCAAGTCTGTCTGCCTGCTGCGCGAGTCCCGACTGTTCACCTCTCCATACACATACTTTGTCCGGCAGGGCACAGCTAGCCATAGAGCATCAGCCAGCACAGCGCTGCTCGCTAATTGGCTGCCAGCCGGTCTTCCCCTCCTGTGATTGGCCAGTCGCAGTATGGATCGGTGCTGGTGTGACGCTGGGGCTGATGGGATGGGAGAGAGGGAGGCAGAGCAGAGTGCGCCCATACACTTGCTGTGCTGGACAGTGTGCACAGAGATGCATTTAGAGCTAAGTCTGAGACTAGAGGCAGCTCTCTACCAAGGTAAAGAGAGGTACTTTATTAGCCCAACCAGTAAACCACAGACCACTTTCCAGAACTCTGTGTGTGTGGTGTGTGTGCCCACTATGACATCAGCATCACCATCATATATATTGTTTTCTCTACTGTTTCATCTGATCTTCTTATAGAGTTAAGTCCTATGGGGGGGGGGGGGCACATTTCATGGCTTGCCATAGGTGCTGTTTTCCCTAACTACGTATCTGCGTCCCCCTCTATGAATGCCTCCCTGGCCTGGCGACTTGGATTGCAGCTGCACTTTTACGGGGTTGGGGGGAGGGGGGGTTCGGGGTTGGGGTGAGTCCACTCACCTGTTTTTCCAGGACTAGACCCCTGGGTGGGAGGGATGGAGGGGCGCACTTTGGTGTCTCAGCCTTGGGTGCTGGAGGACCTTGTCCCAACTCTGATCATTCATAAAGCATTCCCGCATGCGGTAATGCTGAAAACAGCAGACTTTCCCGAGCACTTAACAAAGTGTCCATAAAATAGCTGTTTCCGTATGAAAAGCTGACATTCCCGAGCAGTGAGATAAATCACCGCCTTGTGCAGTGAACACCTCCAGCACATGTGCAAAATGTAATAAGTGTCAATTCATAAAGATAAGAGCAGCCGGTATTGACACAAAGAAATGCCGCCTGCTTTGAAGTGGCGATAAGCCAGCGGATAACAGCTAAGTTAATGGGGGACAGATCTCCCCCAGGCAGCAGCAGTGTGAGCAGAACAAACAAGGCATCCTGGAATACCCAGGCTGGGTTTTTTACCTCTTGGGTACCTGTTTTCAAATATATTTCACTTCAGAAAGCCTGCATGTGTAAAGTTTCTTGACGTTTTTCTAAGTTGTGGCAATTACATAGATTGTTTAGAAAGACTAATAGACAGATTAAGAAAAGATTCAGGGCTGTCTGAGGCAGTAAAAAAAATGCACATCTAAAGGGATGCTGGGGCTGCCTTTTATTGTAACGCTGTCTGCACGGAGAACAGGAATGTAACAAATCAACCAGCTGTTCATTAATGTAACAACTCCGACAGCTCAGTTCGGAAAATCTCCACATCTCTACCGCAGCTGTGAAAATGTTTATGAATCAGCACACAGAAGTCTAAAATACCGAATGCGGTATTTTCCCTCCCAGATTATTTTTATCGCACTGCCTTTATGAATGATAGCCTTTGAGCCTAGAATATTGACCATCTTCACAATATTCTAATGGTCTGAGATTTTGATTTTGGGGTTCTCATAAGCTGTAAGCCATAATCATCAGAGTTATAACCAATAAAGGCTTGCAATATCTCACTTTGCATGTAATGAGTCTATTTCATATACAGCTAAGTCCCCGGTATCCGGCAACGGCAGGGATCACCTGATGCCAGATATATGTGCTTGCCGGTTGCTCGAGCAACTGTCCGAAATAGCACAAACCTCCCCCCTAAAATACTTACCACAGCTCCAGTGTCCCTCTATCTCCCCACAGGCTTCGGAGCAGCTTTCCAGCTTCCCCAGTGCACAGAAGCTGGAGTGTCAGCTGACCCGCATCAGGTCATGTGACACTCCGCTTCCGTACACAGATGCCGGAAGCCACCAGGGGCCTATGGGGAGATAGAGGGAGACTGCTAGCCATCCCTGGAGCCTCGGTAAGTAATTTACCACTTGCTAGCAACCACAAAATGCCCCCTAACAGAGGTCCTCGTTATCCCTCAGGCATGCCCGTTAGTTGAGACTTTTGGTTGCCTGAATTCCGGTACGGTACACTCCAGTACACTCCAAATGACATCAGCGTGACTGCGAGCGGCTCTCGCACAGGCGCAGTAAAAGTCGACCTGGCGGAGTTCTGCAACTGCACCGGACAAGACCCCTGGTCACCAGGTAGATGCAGAACTGCAGCGAGGGCACAGGACGGCTGCCAGGGGCTGGAGGAAGCCCCGGGTAAGTTGATTTTTTTTAAGTAGCTTGAATCTTTCCTTTAAATTGGAATGGAGTTTCCAGGTAGTATTTATGCTCCCCCTTCTTTACTTTTTTAGTTTGGTGCAGAGAAGCAGCCATTGCGAACATCAAGACTTTAGGTTCGTGAAAGTGTCTGCGGACGTCGCTAAAAATGTGCGCGTAGCGAAAGCGAACCAATGAGCACATTGACTTTAATGGCAGGGCGAAGTTCTGAAACTTTTAGGGGAAATCTGCAACCACAATCCCTTTAAAAAAGGTGTACAAAGTGTACCCAAACCCGGGCCGTGGCATGGCGGAGGGAGATCAAGGTTGAAAAGTTAAATATTTTACGCAGAAGCTATTTTTCATGTAAAAAAATAGTAGGAATTAATGACATTCTGTGGTACTGACTGGCTGCTGTGTGCTAGGTAACTTTGCTTGTCTGTCATCATGTCTCTCCAGCTGCACTGAATGTCCGATAAAGACCGAGACTCCTCCAGGCTAACTAGTTACGCGATCAATCAGCCACGCAAGCTTGCAGACACGTAAGAGATCTGTTAGGGCCTGTTTCTACTGCAGCAGAAATTGGGCCGATTCCACAGAGTTTTCCCGCTAGCAAATCGCACGGGGAAAATCTGCCATAGGGGATAATGCTGCCCCCGTACGAATTGCAGCATTTTTTTTGTGCTGGAGGCAGCTAATCCCATAGCTATGCATGGCACGGCTTCTTGGATTCATCTGCGTAGTCACAGAAAAGGACGTGCCACCACGTGTCTACAAGCCACTCGTGGCGGCTAGTGGAAACAAGCCCTAATGCCGTTAGGTGTCTGGGGCTCCACATGCACTACAGTGAACAGATGCACGTATGTGTGTACCCTTTGGAGACTGGTGCAGGTCATCCGATGAACCCTGATAGTGATAGGGATAAGGGATTGCAATTGTTTTCCTGTGTAGCTGACTGTTCCAAGGCATGCATAAGAACTGCTGGAAGTGGTCAAATTGTTATGGTATAAAAAACATTTTTAAAGGTTGCAAATAGTTTTATATTTAAATTTGTTCATAAAGTTTTCAAATGTTATTACATTTTATTAATTAAGATATTTAATTCCTATAAACATTATTATTATTTTATTTTTTAGTATTTATATAGCAGCGACATCTTCCGCAGCGCTGTAAAGAGTATATTGTCTTTGGTCCTTAAAGAGACTCTGAAGCGAGATAAATCTCGCTTCAGAGCTTATATTCAGCAGGGGCATGTGTGCCCCTGCTAAAACGCCGCTATCCTGTGGCTAAACGGGGGTCCCTTCACCCCCAAATCCCCCCTGGCAAAATGCACGACCAACTTGGTTGTGGATTTTGCTCCTCCTGGAGGCAGAGCTAACGGCCGCAGCCCTGCCTCCAGTCGCGTCTACCAGCGGCGCCTCGCCGCCTCTCCCCCGCCCCTCTCAGTGAAGGAAGACTGAGAGGGGCGGGGGAGAGGCGGAGGTACGCGTCTGATAGATGCGCGTGAGGCAGGGCTGCGGCGGTTAGCCCTGCCTCAAACAGGAAGTAATCCCCCGCTGCACGGAGGGGATTTGGGGGGTCAGGGACCCCCGTTTAGCTGCGGGATACCAGCGTTTTAGCAGGGGCACACATGCCCCTGCTATCTATGAGGTCTGAAGCGAGATTTATTCTCGCTTCAGACTCTCTTTAAAGCGGTATCAAACCCTGACATAATATTCAATACAAACATGTTTTCCTACTTTTTATATGCCATAGGGTTAGCGTATTTGCTTTTGTGCATAAGTATTATTATTCATTTAGAAATTATACATTCCTAAAGTACACTAATTTTACTCTGAGAGCTGATTTTGCATTTTATTTATAACTGCTTTATTCATCCTCTAAATTAATCAGAAAGCATCAGATAGCATTTATGCTTGTCTGACTTTGTTCAGCAGAGGCGGCAGTGTGAGAGAAGGCTTTGTTTACATTCTTGACTTGATACAATTAAACACTAGATAACATTATGTAAAGTTTTGGAAGCAGCCAGCTCTGCAGACAGGGAAGCTTTTAAAGCCTGTGTTAACCCTTTGAATGCAGTTCTAGTAAAAAAAAAAATGCTGGTTGTATAAAATATGCTGTAAATAATCTATTAGAGCACAGTAGAAATGCTGGGTTTTATTCCGCTTTAACTGTCCCTCTGAGGGGCTCACAATCTAATCCCTACCATAGTCCTATGTATATGTGTGTATCATAGTCTAGGGCCAATTTAGGGGGAAGCCAATTAACTTATCTGTATGTTTTTGGGATGCAGGAGGAAACCGGAGTACCCAGAGGAAACCCACACAGACACGGGGAGAACATACAAACTCCTTGCAGATGTTGACCTGGCTGGGATTCAAACCAGGGACCCAGTGCTGCAAGGCGAGTTTGCTAACCACTTGTTTGTACATGATCACCCTCCTGGGTAAAAATGGCGATACCCTTACCCCTTTTACAGTTACTGTAAATTCAGTGCCTAAGTGCCCCTCCTGTGAATGCAGTCATTGCTCAAACACCACTTGCTTCTGAAGGTAGCTATACATCTAGCGACTCCAGTGGAGAGGTGAGAGCACAGCTTCTGCAGTGATATACTCTGCTTTTACACACTAAGCTAGGGGGGAGCAGGAAGTGCTCCAGCACCCGAGGCTGAGACACCAAATTGCACCCCTCCATCCCTCCAACCCAGCCGTCACACGCCGATTGCTATTAGACTAAGAGGCGCCCCAGGGCCCCCAACCCCTACACACACACACACACACCTAAATCTCTAGTTATCTGGTTTGCAGTCACTGCCCTGTATCCCCTTTTTCTTATTTCTCTCTGCTTCAAACACAATAGGAGAATAATAGCTGAATGAGTTGTGTGCCCCCTCCTACACTGCGCCTTGAGGCTGGAGCCTCTCTCGCCTATGCCTCGGTCTGGTCCTGGCGCAATGAAATGTGACATGATCACACCTTGACACTTCCTGAATCAACAATCATTGTTGGATAGGTGAGAATATCCATATATCACAGGCTCTGTTACACTTGTGTTTGTCATTAATCTCATAGGCAAGTTTTGGGGGGATTACTGGTGCCCAGAATTCCCCCTCAGTCTTGGAATAGTCACAAGTTGAGACACCAAAACGTCAGCAAGCATCCTGCAGCTCACAGTACCGAGCTGCTGCCTGCAGTAATATGTGCAGCCCCATCCACTTTCTTTTCCAGTTACAGGTGACTTTGGATTTAGCAGTAGTGCGTTTGCAGAGCATGGAGAAGCTCTGAGGAACTTGACAGAGCACAGAGCCAGGTATAAGCACAGCCCTGTGCCCCTGCTGTGTGATTGTAAAGAAGGAAAATGGGACCTTGCAGATGGATTCACTTCCCCTATTATTACAGATGCTGGCTGTCCTCATTATTATCTGTATTCACTGAATATGCTGCAGAGGCCAGTGGATATAGATAACAATGCTTGTGTAACGATTGCGGAATAATCGCCGTGATCAGCGCACAAGACGTGCGCTGACACGGTGGAAATCCTCCACAAGCGTATGAAGGGGGGAACCCAGTTTTGGTGCAAGCACCAGTAGAGGGCAATTCCCACCGGCAGATGGCGCTGTGGAGTGCAGACGAGTACAACCGCTGCACGGCCACAGATGCCAGATGGGGATTGTACAGATCAAGACAATGCGAGGCTGAACAGCCCTTAAGAGAAAGAGCACAGGTACAGGACAAATGTGTGTTCACCAATCTAGTCGCGACCCTGCGACAGTGAACACACATCGGCAGAAACAAAAGTAGGAATGCGATCACGAGAAAGGCGATCGGTAGAAGTGACACAAGACAGATTAGAACAGAACACAAAAGGAGCAAAGGCACAGCAAAACAACAATGAGAATGATAAAGAAAATAACAAACGCTAACTAAACGCGAACACCGCACTCATTCGCAACAGCGAACGCGTTTACAGCGCGGGCTCCGCGTGATAAGCACAACAGAGACAAGCACGCTACCCTAACTAACCACCGACAGACAAACACGAAACAGAGAACGCGAGCGCTTGCTTAACGGTTACCTCACCGAGCCTACAGCAAGCGTTCGTATCAGACAAAACAGACAAACGGAAAACAGGAATAAGGGAGGAAGGATCCACTGCTCTTTCCGCCAGAGCGAGTGCTATCCGAGTTCAGGAACACGATTACAGATCAGAAGGATCCACTGCCGCTACCGCTAGGGGCTAGTGCGATCCAGGCAAGACAGATCAGAATGATCCACAGCACTACCGCTAGAGGCTAGTGCGATCCAGGAAAACAGAACAGAAGGATCCACAGCACTAGCGCAAGGCTAGTGCGATCCAGGCAAGACAGATCAGAAGGATCAACAGCACTACCGCTAGAGGCTAGTGCGATCCAGGAAAACAGAACAGAAGGATCCACAGCGCTAGCGAGTGCGATCCAAGCAAGACAGATCAGAAGGGGCTACCGGTAGCAACCGCTGCCCCGGTTAGCACCCAGACAAACAGAACGATTTCCTGTCGACCACCGCTGGGACAGGACAATCGCAACAGACAGACAAAACAGATATGCAATCGAACTGCACTAGGAACTGCCTAGTACAGTTCAGAGAATTACTCTAAGATAGCTTTAACAAGAAATGGCATGGCTGACACTCTAGGAGTGTTTACAACAAACCCTGAAGAAATGACCAGCAAAGGACTGTGGGTAATCTCAACCTTTATACTGCCAGCAGCTAGATGATTTGCATAACCAATGTATGCAAATCCCTCAGCAACAGAGCAGGTCTGGAACTTGCAAGACAAAGTCAGGTCTCTTATTCAGAGACCTGCATCCCTCAGACACAAGGAATGGTCAAACAGCTGTCTGCCTGTGCAGCCAGCCGAGCGGATCATCACAGCTTGCAATTAGTTCACTTCCCCTGTCTCCTTTCCCTCCATCTCTCTCCCACACTACTCTACTCTCAAAAATAAAACAGTAATATTGTCTCCTTCTAACTACTATTATGAATTTATATAACAGTAACATCTTCTGCAGCACATTACATAGTATATAGTTATGTCAATGACTGTCCTCAGAGGAGCTCAAATTCTAATCCCTACCATATTATTATATTGTGTGTATTGTGTTGAGAGAGACCTTTCAGGAATCCCCCAGGGCAGTTTTTAGGCAAAAATGCACCCAGGGCGAGGGTGTAAAAATCTCCCCCGTGGAGTCAGGTAAAGGTGCCCACAGCATAGGTTAGCAAGGTCTAGTTGCACTCAGTATAGGTAGCCAGGTATAGGTTCCCCCAGTATAGGTAGCCAGGCATAGGTGCTAAACAGGAAGTAGAATGTGTATGCTGCGCTATGCAGAGGAGGAGACCAGCAGCAAGTGATCGGTGATTGGAACGCAGGAAGGTGAGTTGCTGTATATAGCGCTTCCTGCTGCGCTCAGTCTGCAGCAGAGGGGAGGGCATGGAGGGCAGCCCAGGAGAGGAAGGAAGGGAGAGGTTGGGCCACCCTCCCCACAGCTGTGGCTCCCCCTCCATCACAGTGCCCCCCCTCCCTCAGCACTCAGGGCGGCCGCACGGGCCCCATAGTCCTAGAAACAGGCCTGTATCCCCCCCTTGAAAATCCTGGTTTTGCCCCTGAATCTGTGGGCACCAAGACGTCTGCTACCAGTGATTTATTAGACAGATACAGGTACAAGGATATGCAAAGGGAGGGGTGAGTCTAACAGCCTTTTTACGGATAACCCGCTTCTTCAGAAACCCTGTTACCATGCTCAATTCCCCTTAAGTAGACAAATCTTTAAGTCATAGTCACTCACCCACCACTGGAAAAGTTCAAACATGCCCACAGGCCTAAGATTTCTGGAAAGTGGCTACCCAATTTCATTAGTGGTTCAAACTTTCAAAAAGCTTTCAAGCAAGCCAATTGAAGATCAAGTGCACATCTGAGAAAGGGGGAAAAAGGGAGAGAAGAAACACCAAAATAAAAAAGATGAAAGCTACAGGTGTGGCTCAGATAGCAAATGTCCCATTTGTGTTTGATTTTTCTACCATGGCAAAGAATATTTGTACCTCGGTTCAAAGAAATTGGGGCGACCTGAGAGAGTCCCCTGAATTGAGACAAATATTGCAAGACAAGCCCCTGGTAACCTTCCGCAGGGCAAATACAATTGGGAGCATGCTAGTTAGAAGTGAGTTGAGGGAGAAAAAACAAAAGGATTGGCCTACTGGAGCTCGACCAGTGGGTAATCACAAGTGTGGTAACTGCAACCATTGCGCCCAATTTGTACCGGGGAAGAAGGTAACCCTGGGAGGCGAACAGCTACGCATTAGAGATTTTATCCACTGTCGATCGACTTCTGTCGTTTACGCAATCCTATGCCCCTGTAATCGCTTCTATATAGGCATGGCAACCCAACAGCTGTGTACTAGGTTTCAACAACATGTGGATTCTCTAAAAATGAAAAAAGGTGCGGGACGGTTAATAGCCCATATGAATGATGAACAGGGAGGGACATCAGGCTCTCTACGATTCTTGGGCTTAAAAAAAGTCAAGAGGAAGCAAAACGTATTTCACGCGTAAAAGCTTGTGGCAGGCTAGGTCTGAATTAGAGAAATGAGTTGTATTGCTTTTTGGAGCGTTACTGAAAAGTTACATGTAAAACGATCCAATCCCGATCTACCATATATGGGAACCTTAATAGAGACTAACTCAGTTTTTGGGTAATAACTTCATTATTTTCAACTCTATATGCTTTTTTATACTAAGATGTTCCAACTACTGGTTGATATAGACTGCTTACACTATTATTATGACAGTCATGATGAATTATTGTTTGTTTTTAATTTCCTGTTTTATGTGTGTATATTTTAATTGTCACTGACACTTTCGTATATATTCTTCTGTAGGCTCAATCCACAGAATGAGAGATGCCAAGGCAGGAATAACGGAGAACTATCCGCAGACTGTCTAAACCGCAAAGTGCCTGTATTGTAGAGGCAGCGGTAGCCAAGCAACCTTTCCTGGCGTCTCCTGTAACCATCCAAAAGACCCACCATGTGACGACCCGGTCTGCGCAATGATTGGGCGAAAGCCTAGGTAACCGATTGGCTGAACAGAGCTAGGTGATGCACCCAGAAGGGGCGTGGCTTAACAGGACGAAGCACGCGGCGAGTCCATCGGCGTGTTTGAACTTTTCCAGTGGTGGGTGAGTGACTATGACTTATAGATTTCTCTATTTAAGGGGAATTGAGCATGGTAACGGGGTTTCTGAAGAAGCGGGTTATCAGTGAAACGGCTGTTGACCCACCCCTCCCTTTGCCTAACCGTGTACCTGTATCTGTCTAATAAGTCACTGGTAGTAGATGTCTTGGTGCCCAGAGCTTTTTGAATCTACTTCTGTTTATCAAGTCTGATAAGCAGGAGCACACTACAATCCCAGGGGACAGATTGTTGGATGGTAGCCAGCACCGAGTGCCAGCCACCTCTCTGCCTCTTCTATTACAGCCCCTGAATCTGTATTGGCTGACTGCTGCCCTGCTGCTATCTATATGTGGAACTCTGCTCATATCTATTGTGATCATACCTCCCAACTGTGCCACTTTTGGAGGGACAGTCCCTCTTTGGGAGCCCTGTCCTTCTGTCCCTCTTTCTTCCTCATTTGTCCCTCTTTCAGGACTTTGTCCCTCATGATAATCATGTGACGCTTGGTGTAGTGGAGCGCACACGCAGCCCAGATTAGACGCAGGGGACAGCGTGCTTCTGAGCCGATCGCTATGCGCCGGCCAGAAGTGAAGAGAGGAAGATTTATATCCAGGTCAAGGGTCAAGCAAGTCGCCGGGACACCGGCATGAATGGTCCACGAATGGCAGCAGTCGGAGGGGAAAGGAGGAGGTCACAGTATGTACTTTTAACCCCCTACACACTGGATCTTTCTGTTTGTTCAGCTGTGGTATCCTTTAAGAGACCTAACAGAGACATTTCTAGAAGCACAATTCTGAGTGTTGAAGAAAAAGTCTGTGTGTCTTCATCAAGGCCGTAGAACAACTTATCAGCTCAAAATGTGCAGGCAATATTAAGGTAAACAATGGCCAGCATACAGTAAACAATATTTTCCTTAGAATAAGGGAACAGGTCACTGGAAAATGGGATTTTCCGGTGCATGCACAGTAAAGATTGTGTTGGTTATGACATCACAGGCTCAGGCCTGCCAATTACAGGCCTAGCATGTGATGGACAGAGGATTCCAACCCCTAAAGGCAGGGTGACCAGGCGTCCTCTTTTGCCCGGACAGGTCCGCTTTTTCTGACCTGTCCGGGGCGTCCTCGTGGGTTTTTGAAATGTCTGGGTAGGTAGTGAAGAGAGACGTTTGGGAGCCGAACACGAGACGGCTCTTTGGGAGCCAAGCGGCCGAGCCAGAAGACTCAGTCTAGTGATGGGAATTCCGGCTCTTTAAGCATCGGCTCTTCTGGCTTGGCCGCTCGCGGCTCGTGGAGCGACTCACTCACTCAGGGCACTGAGGACGGCTGATTCATTGAACGGCTCGCAATCCAGATCGCGATCCAGCTCCTGATCAGTAGCTCATGACTCAGAACCGACGGCCCACAGCATCCCCGGCACGCAGATCACGCATCAGATGTGACACAGATGACACACACAGGCAGGAGTAAAGTAAAGCAGGGCAACAAGTAACAACAAGCGGCAACAGAATGACAGGACAAGGCAGAGCACCGAGCGAGCAACAAGCGGGCAGCAAACAGAGCGTAACACCAAGGCAGAGCACCAAGCGGGCGGCACGAAGTGGGCGGCAAGCGGCAGCCGGGGCGACCTTCTGAAACGTCTCACAGGTACGGCTCAGAGCATCAGAGCGTCATACCTGCACACGCCAGCACTCCCACACTCCTGTGAACCTGCGACCTCCGTCCACCCCCTTCCTCCTCTCTTCCGATCACGGCTCGGATCAATCAGCCATCACCCCTGAGTGCCAATCTCATTGCATTTGTGGGGAAATCTTTTGCCAATCTCATTGCATTTGTGGGGAAATCTGCTGCCAATCCCATTGCATTTGTGGGGAAATCTGCTGCCAATCTCATTGCATTTGTGGGGAAATATGCTGCCAATCTGATTCCATTTGTGGGGAAATCTGCTGCCAATCTCATTGCATTTGTAGAGAAATATGCTGCCAATCTCATTGCATTTGTAGAGAAATATGCTGCCAATCTGATTCCATTTGTGGGGAAATCTGTTGCCAATCCGTTGCATTTTGTGGGGAAATCTTCTGCGAATCTGATTGCATTTTGTGGTCGGCCGGCCCTCCAGCATGTGGTCTGGAAAAAAAAAATGGCCCTCCATGCCAGCGAAGTTGGACAGCACACTGCTAAGGTCTTGTATATTTGGCCCCACCCATGACCCCGCCCACATGCTGTTGTGATCGTCCTCTTTTTTGGGAATCAAAATATGATCACCCTACCTAAAGATGGGGTCCAGGATTAACCCTTGACAGGCTGTTTATCAGGGATGACAATCTGGAGAGACTTCACTTAACCTCCTGAGCGATATGCAGTGGCGGCTCCAGGATTTATTTTTTTTGGGGGGGGAGGGGAGTGCTATGCAGGTGCTGGACCAACTTCTGGGATAGCTGATGAATGGGTGTGGCTATAACCTGCGGCACGCTAAGAGCGCAGCGGCAAAAAAAATGGACGTGGCCGTGACCAGATGAGGGCGGAGCTAACTGTAATTTAAAGAGAACCCAGGGTGAGAGTGATATGGAGGCTGCCATATTTATTTCCTTTTAAACAATACCAGTTGCCTGGCAGCCCTGCTGATCTATTTGACTGCAGTAGTGAACTGAATTACACCAGAAACAAGCATGCAGCTAATCTTGTCAGTTCTGACAATATTGTCAGAAACCCCTGACCTGCTGCATGCTTGTTCAGGGTCTATGGTTTAAAGAATTAGAGGCAGAGGGTCAGCACGGCAGCCAGGCAACTAGTTATGCTTAAAAGGAGATACATATGGCAGCCTCAATATTATTCTCACCTCGGGTTCCCTTTAAAAGTGCAAGGCAAAGACAGTGGGCCCAAGTTTTGGTGACCCTTTCCCTAGAAAATTCACATAATTGTGCAGGTTTTCTCAAGAAAATACACTTACAGCCTAAATTCACTAACCGGCGCTAAGCCGGTGAGTGATCGCTGGAACCAGGCTGGGTAATGTATAAGCGGCTGGATTGGGGGGATCAGGGGCGATTGGGGGGTGCTGGCCACCTATACTAGCTAGCCTTGTGCTAGCTAAACCTTTTGCAGCCATTACATCTAATAGATTAATCCTGGGGGACTCCTGAGGCTAGCGAAACCTCCTGGGTGGCGTAACGATCAGGAGGTTAACTTTGCACTCTACTTTCCACTACATCTCAGCTTTACTACGCTTGTATCAGTTTGTACATAGGCTGCAGTGGCGTAGCTAAGGAGCTGTGGGCCCTGATGCAAGTTTTGCAATGGGGCCCCCATGCACTCTATACATAGCAATTGATACGGTGCACCAAAACCTGCCAATGGCAACTACAGTGTCAGAGGTACAAGAGGGGGATGGGGAACAGTTTGTTAATGATTACCACTATTCAAAGTATCTATAGAAGTGATTATTATGAGTACAGGCCCCATTAGAGAGCTAATACTGCCCAGGGGCCCCGATGCGGTCGCAACCTCTGCAACCCCTATTGCTATGCCCCTGATAGGCTGCATTTGTCTTAGTGGGAGATAACAGAGACTGTTCTTAAGATGAACCTGAGCCATTTGCTAGGATTGGTGGGCAGCGGCGGCAGATACATACCTTCCGTGCACTCCAGCGTGGAAGTTTCTCCATCTAGTCTCTGACGCGACTTCCTGTTTATACACGAAGTCGCGTCAGAGACTAGAGAGAGGAGCGTCCACGCTGGAGTTCACGGAAGGTATGTATCTGCCGCTGCTGCCCGCCGCTGCTCACGGACACTTATTGAAGCTGGAGGGGAGCGCAGAGGGGAGAGCCCCGAGGTGAGGGAGGGGGGGGACCGTCCCCCCTCCCCGCCAAACTGCAGCATAGCTTTCCCCTCATGCTGCGTCCCCTCCAGCCCCCCAAAACAGCCCCGAGCGGGCCCCAGGGGGGGCCCGGGCCCCCCGCGGGGGCTGCAGGGCCTATTGTTACGCTAGTGGTTGATGGTTCAGGAGATTGTACTGTTAAAGGGCACCTTAAGATTACTTAAAGTGTAACTGTTGGGCATAAAATCAAAAATCAATTCTTTATATTTTTTCTGGTAAACTAGTAATAAGGATGCTAACCAGGCAATCCAAAAGTTAAAAATCACTCTTACTTTTCTTCTCATTCTCCAGTTTCCCTGGCTCTTATATATCTTATTTGGTACATCTGCTGCACAAAGGAAGTTGCAGAGCATGCTGCGTTTTCTTTTTTTTCTTCTTTACTTTCCCCTCAGACATAACTAATGCAGCTTGAATGGCTGAAGCCTCTTTTCCTCCTGTTTTCTTCTCCCACACCTTTATTCCTCTCAGATTGGCCAAGATTTCTCATGCTGAGACAATACACTTTCTACTGCAGATCTGGGTCGGAGTGTCCCAAGACCGGGAGGAGGGCGGGCAATGATACACAGACAAAGTAAGGGAGGAAATGATGTCAGAATTGGCTTCAAGATAGACACAGTCAAAATGGAAAATCCTAAGATTTTTTTGTTATAGAAAAATCACTAAAATCAAAATGTGGACAGTGCAATACATACTGTATGTTATGTAGTGCAAATATTTATCTTCTTATATTTGTATTTTTTTCTGAGATAGTATGACTGACAGCTCCTCATTAAAACATCTTAAATCATTATGGGTGCTTTTATACCTTTGTAAATGTACTACTTTTTTATCTGTCCACAACTGCAGAGCTATATGTCTGCTGAGTATTAACATATATATCTTTTCTTACTCAGTAATCAAAGTCCATTCACAGTTTCTTCCCAACTGACGAGGTAAATCTGAACAAAATGGGGAACAAAAACACTAAACGGTAAGATTTTCACTGTGGGCTCACTTCATTAAGACCTGTTTGGTAAAAATGTAATGTGAAATTACCTCATGCAGTAAAAACAATTCTTTTTGTTCATTATTCACTAGATTTTCACAAATATGGTAATAGTATGGTCAATTATCAAACCACTTCATGACAATTCATAAAGATTTCTACCTTATGTGGTATTTCATTCAGTATCTTAAAGAGTAACTGTCAGGCTGCAAAAGCTAATTTAAACTTATATTCTCCTGTGTTAAACAGTTTAGAAGGAAGCCAAAAAGGCAATACTGAGGTTAAAAATCTCTCTTACTTTTGATGTGTGCTGAACTGCAAGGATGTTAGACCCAAGCTCTTAAGAGGCCGAGAGGCCGCATACCATACTGCAAAGCATTCTGGGGCTGCTTGGGTCCTCCCCTCGGCTGCTAGTGACAGGCTGTTACAACAGTGTGTAACCTCACAGCACTGAAAAATCTCCAGGCAGAGTACACTGCAGGAGCCCGCTATTGTTCCTAGCCACATGGCTAATTAATATTCACTGCACAGTAGTGTTATTCATTAGGAGGTTTTCTGTGAGTGGAATCATCAGGAAGCAGGCAGGACATGACGACACATTTGGCTTCATAGGAGACAGACAAACATGGAACCTGCCATGAGCTGTCAGAAGCATCATTCTCTGCAAATACTATATAAAAATTCTGTGAAATCCAAACGTGGACAGTGAAATGCATATGTAATGTAAGTACAGCCAATATTTAGCTACTGATATATGTGTTTTTTTTCTCTGAGACCCTATACCTAACAGCTCCTCTTTAAAGAATCATGTGGTATTTATTGGAGTGTGAGGAAAATGAAAGCCAGATCTGATACAGATAGCATTCTTTATTATACTGCTAAGTGAAGAGCAAGTCCAAGCTGCATGAAATGAACATAACATTTGTATCAACTCAAAACCATTAGCATCTTATGAACCATTTTTAATTACATCAGAACAATGTTATGGATTTGTTTTTTTACAATTTGTGAAATTAGGGAAAAAAAAATCAATGGCTGGTTTACAGGGGCATCCAGTGGCGTCTTGTCTTAATGATTTTCTTTATTTTGTGGCTTTCAGCAGCTTCTGGTAGATTTTGGCGGGTGTGTCTGTTTTCAATCCCAGCGGGTGCTCATCATGGAAAAGTGCTCTTAGAAGCTGCATGTTGCTTCCAGGATCACCTGAGTGGTGGACACTGGACAGACCTTGCAAAAAATTGGGATAAAAATTGTGGCACTTGTTCAAGTGATGGTAAACAGCAGTAAACAACGGTATCAGTGCTTTCCATTAATTTGAATGGACAGCGCTATCAGAGGAACTGTAGTGAAAATAACATAAGCATAGGCGTCTGCAGAAAATGTTCCTGGTGGAGCAAAAAAGGAGTGGGGGGGGGGGGGATCATGTGGCGCACTTAATAATGGGCTTGGCCATGGACCAGGATGTGGGTGTGGTCACGGGTGGAGCCAAATTTACATGAACTTAGCAATGGTGGGACATTAGACTAGGACTATGGTAGGGATTAGATTTTGAGCACCTCTGACACAGGTGCCCCCACCCCACTCTCCACTCTTCAGATCAGCACCGCTCGTCCGCCCCCCTGCCTATCATGTAACAGGGAGCGTGCGAGCATATGATGTCACTTCCGCATATCGGTGCAATGTCCGTGAGGTGCTAGCACCTGCTTTTCAGTGGTCGTCGGCTGATCGGAGATCTGACACTGGCTGCTGGCATGCTGCCTGTTACATGATGGGCAGTGGGAACGGCCGGGTGGGGGGTGGCTGCCCCATTCAGCCCTTATGTGCAGACAGCCGGACGTCCATGAACATAAGGAATAAAACTGCTTATTTTCTTTTTACAATATTAATTAATAAATTATTTAGTCAGGGTTTACCCATTGTAAAATCTCTCTTCTCTGTGATTTGTACATTCTGACATTATTAGAGGCAGCAACATCTTTAGTTCTGCCAGTTAATCTCTGCGGAATGTTCGTTACTGAGAGTTCTATGCGCATAGAAAGATATTGCTTGCCTTGCAGTTAGAAAAAGCCATTATTTCTCACAATGCTACAAGGTTCACAGGCAGAAAACGGTGGGAGGGGTTTCACTAGAGTATCAGCCACACAGATGTCCCTATTGATCTATTTGAGAAAAGTTAAAGATTTCTCGTGTTAAAGGGGGTAGCGACTAAGGTACTTGTAAAGTTAATTGAAATAACTGCCAAGAAACACCACTGGTGTTTAGTCCAATTAAGTAGTAAATAGTGTACAATCTGGCTCTTGAATAACTACAATCTTCTCTTGTTGCAAACTTTGGATCTAACAATTGGTAAACACTACCATCACACCCCAGGCAGGTGCTCAACAGAAATCACAACAGAACACATTGTCATGAAACATTCTTTTAGTAGCCCCTATAGTCTTAAAGGATACCCGAAGTGACATGTGACATGATGAAATAGACATGTGTATGTACCATGCCTAGCACGCAAATGACTATGCTGAGTTCCTTTTTTTCTTTCTCTGTCTGAAAGAGTTAAATATCAGGTATGCAAGTGGCTGACTCAGTCCTGACTCAGACAGGAAGTGACTACAGTGTGTCCCTCACTGATAAGAAATTCCAACTATAAAACACTTTCATAGCAGAAAATGGCTTCTGAGAGCAAGAAAGAGATAAAAAGGGGAATTTCTTATCAGTGAGGGTCACACTGTAGTCACTTCCTGTCTGAGTCAGCCACTTACATACCTGATATTTAACTCTTTCGGGCAGAGAAAGAAAAAAAAAAGGAACACAGCCTAGTTATTTGTGTTCTAGGCACTGTACATACCCCCTATCACCACCTGTCACTGTTACCCATCAGATCAGACCTTAATCTGCCCCTTGTGGGCACCCAATCACCCGCCTACACGCTCAGATTGCTCTCAGACCCCCCTTATCAATTCGCCAGGGCATTATTTACATCTGTCCTTCCCTGTAATAACCCACTGATCACCTGTCAATCACCCATCAATCACCCCCTGTCACTGCCACCCATCAATCACCCTCTGTCACTGCCACCCATCAATCAGCCCCTAACCTGCCCCTTGCGGGCAATCTGATCACCCACCCACACCAATAGATCGCCCGCAGATCCGACATCAGATCACCACCCAAGCGCAGTGTTTACATCTATTCTCTCCTCTAAACACCCACTAATTACCCATCAATCACCCATCAATCACCCCCTATCACCACCTGTCACTGTTACCCATCAGATCAGACCCTAATCTGCCCCTTGCGGGCACCCAATCACCCGCCTACACGCTCAGATTGCCCTCAGACCCCCCCTTATCAATTCGCCAGGGCATTATTTACATCTGTCCTTCCCTGTAATAACCCACTGATCATCTGTCAATCACCTGTCAATCACCCATCAATCACCCCCTGTCACTGCCACCCATCAATCACCCCCTGTTACTGCCACCCATCAATCAGCCGCTAACCTGCCCCTTGCGGGCAATCTGATCACCCACCCACACCAATAGATCGCCCGCAGATCCGACATCAGATCACCACCCAAGCGCAGCGTTTACATCTATTGTCTCCTCTAAACACCCACTAATTACCCATCAATCACCCCCTATCACCACCTGTCACTGTTACCCATCAGATCAGACCCTAATCTGCCCCTTGCCGGCACCCAATCACCCGCCTACACGCTCAGATTGCCCTCAGACCCCCCCTTATCAATTCGCCAGGGCATTATTTACATCTGTCCTTCCCTGTAATAAACCACTGATCACCCATCAATCACCCCCTGTCACTGCCACCCATCACCCCCTGTCACTGCCACTCATCAATCAGCCCCTAACCTGCCCCTTGTGGGCAATCTGATCACCCACCCACACCAATAGTTCGCCCGCAGATCCGACGTCAGATCACCTCCCAAGTGCAGTGTTTATATCTGTTCTCTACCCTAAACACCCACTAATTACCCATCAATCACCCCCTGTCACTGCTACCTATCAGATTAGACCCCTATCTGCCCCTAGGGCACTCAATCACCCGCCCACACCCTCAGAATGCCCTCATGCCCCAGCCCTGATCACCTCGCCAGTGCATTGCTTGCATCTATTCCCCCCTCTAATCACACCTTGAGACACCCATCAATCACCTCCTGTCACCCCCTAGCACACCTACCCATCAGATCAGGCCCTAATTTGCCCCATGTGGGCTCCTGATCACTTGGCCAAACCCTCAGATCCCCCTCAGACCCCCTTCCGATCACCTCCCCAGTGCATTGATTGCATCTATTTTCCCCTCTAACCACCCCTTGAGACACCCATCAATCACCTCCTGTCACCCCCTAGCACTCCTATCCATCAGATCAGGCCCAATACAACCTGTCATCTAAAAGGCCACCCTGCTTATGTCCGGTTCCACAAAATTCGCCCCCTCATAGACCACCTGTCATCAAAATTTTCAGATGCTTATACCCCTGAACAGTCATTTTGAGACATTTGGTTTCCAGACTACTCACGGTTTTGGGCCCGTAAAATGCCAGGGCGGTATAGGAACCCCACAAACTGACCCCATTTCAGAAAAAAAGACACCCCAATGTATTCTGTTAGGTGTATGACGAGTTCATAGAAGATTTTATTTTTTGTCAAAAGTTAGCGGAAATTGATTTTTTTTTTTCACAAAGTGTCATTTTTCACTAACTTGTGACAAAAAATAAAATCTTCTATGAACTCGCCATACACCTAACGGAATACCTTGGGGTGTCTTCTTTCTAAAATGGGGTCACTTGTGGGGTTCCTATACTGCCCTGGCATTTTAGGGGCCCTAAACCGTGAGGAGTAGTCTAGAAAACAAATGCCTCAAAATGACCTGTGATTAGGACGTTGGGCCCCTTAGCGCACCTAGGCTGCAAAAAAGTGTCACACATGTGGTATCGCCGTACTCAGGAGAAGTAGTATAATGTGTTTTGGGGTGTATTTTTACACATACCCATGCTGGGTGGGAGAAATCTCTCTGTAAATGGACAATTGTGTGTAAAAAAATCAAACAATTGTCATTTACAGAGATATTTCTTCCACCCAGCATGGGTATGTGTAAAAATACACCCCAAAACACATTATAATACTTCTCCTGAGTACGGCGGTACCACATATGTGGCACTTTTTTGCACCCTAAGTACGCTAAGGGGCCCAAAGTCCAATGAGTACCTTTAGGATTTCACAGGTCATTTTGCGACATTGTTGGTTTCAAGACTACTCCTCACGGTTTAGGGCCCCTAAAATGCCAGGGCAGTATAGGAACCCCACAAATGACCCCATTCTAGAAAGAAGACACCCAAAGGTATTCCGTTAGGAGTATGGTGAATTCATAGAAGATTTTATTTTTTGTCACAAGTTAGCGGAAAATGACACTTTGTGAAAAAAAACAATTAAAATCAATTTCCGCTAACTTGTGACAAAAAAATAAAAACTTCTATGAACTCACCATACTCCTAACGGAATACCTTGGGGTGTCTTCTTTATAGAATGGGGTCATTTGTGGGGTTCCTATACTGCCCTGGCATTTTAGGGGCCCTAAACCGTGAGGAGTAGTCTTGAAACAAAAATGACCTGTAAAATCCTAAAGGTACTCATTGGACTTTGGGCCCCTTAGCGCAGTTAGGGTGCAAAAAAGTGCCACACATGTGGTATCGCCGTACTCGGGAGAAGTAGTATAATGTGTTTTGGGGTGTATTTTTACACATACCCATGCTGGGTGGGAGAAATACCTCTGTAAATGACAATCTTTTGATTTTTTTACACACAATTGTCCATTTACAGAGTTATTTCTCCCACCCAGCATGGGTATGTGTAAAAATACACCCCAAAACACATTGTACTACTTCTCCCGAGTACGGCGATACAACATGTGTGGCACTTTTTTGCACCCTAATTGCGCTAAGGGGCCCAAAGTCCAATGAGTACCTTTAGGATTTCACAGGTCATTTTGAGAAATTTCGTTTCAAGACTACTCCTCACGGTTTAGGGCCCCTAAAACGCCAGGACAGTATAGGAACCCCACAAATGACTCCATTTTAGAAAGAAGACACCCCAAGGTATTCTGTTAGTAGTACGGTGAGTTCATAGAAGATTTTATTTTTTGTCACAAGTTAGCGGAAATTGATTTTTATTGGTTTTTTTCACAAAGTGTCATTTTCCGCTAACTTGTGACAAAAAATAAAATCTTCTATGAACTCACCGTACTACTAACGGAATACCTTGGGGTGTCTTCTTTCCAAAATGGGGTCATTTGTGGGGTTCCTATACTGTCTTGGCATTTTAGGGGCCCTAAACCGTGAGGAGTAGTCTTGAAACGAAATTTCTCAAAATGACCTGTGAAATCCTAAAGGTACTCATTGGACTTTGGGCCCCTTAGCGCAGTTAGGGTGAAAAAAAAGTGCCACACATGTGGTATTGCCGTACTCAGGAGAAGTAGTATAATGTGTTTTGGGGTGTATTTTTACACATACCCATGCTGGGTGGGAGAAATAACTCTGTAAATGGACAATTGTGTGTAAAAAAAATCAAAAGATTGTCATTTACAGAGGTATTTCTCCCACCCAGCATGGGTATGTGTAAAAATACACCCCAAAACACAACATACTACTTCTCCTGAGTACGGCAATACCACATGTGTGGCACTTTTTTGCAGCCTAACTGCGCTAAGGGGCCCAATGTACAATGAGCACCTTTAGGCTTTACAGGGGTGCTTACAAATTAGCACCCCCCAAAATGCGAGGACAGTAAACACACCCCACAAATGACCCCATTTTGGAAAGGAGACACTTCAAGGTATTCAGAGAGGGGCATGGTGAGTCCGTGGCAGATTTCATTTTTTTTTGTCGCAAGTTAGAAGAAATGGAAACTTTTTTTTTTTTTTTTTAACAAAGTGTCATTTTCCGCTTACTTGTGACAAAAATTAATAGCTTCTATGAACTCACTATGCCTCTCAGTGAATACTTTGGGATGTCTTCTTTCCAAAATGGGGTCATTTGGGGGGTATTTATACTATCCTGGAATTCTAGCCCCTCATGAAACATGTCAGGTGGTCAGAAAAGTCATAGATGCTTGAAAATGGGAAAATTCACTTTTTGCACCATAGTTTGTAAACACTATAACTTTTACCCAAACCAATAAATATACACTGAATGGTTTTTTTTTTAATCAAAAACATGTTTGTCCACATTTTTCGCGCTGCATGTATACAGAAATTTTACTTTATTTGAAAAATGTCAGCACAGAAAGTTAAAAAAATCATTTTTTTGCCAAAATTCATGTCTTTTTTGATGAATATAATAAAAAGTAAAAATCGCAGGAGCCATCAAATAGCACCAAAAGAAAGCTTTATTAGTGACAAGAAAAGGAGCCAAAATTCATTTAGGTGGTAGGTTGCATGAGCGAGCAATAAACCGTGAAAGCTGCAGTGGTCTGAATGGAAAAAAAGTGGCCGGTCCTTAACCTCCTTGGCGGTATGAAAAATACCGCCAGGAGGGAGCGCAGCAGTTTTTTTTTTAATTTTTTTTTTTAATCATGTAGCGAGCCGAGGGCTCGCTACATGATAGCCGCTGCTGAGCGGCATCCCCCCGCCCGCTTCGATCGCCTTCGGCGATCTCCGATCAGGAAATCCCGTTCATAGAACGGGATTTCCTGGAGGGCTTCCCCCGTCGCCATGGCGACGGGGCGGGATGACGTCACAGACGTCACTGACGTCGGGACGTCATTGGGAGTCCCGGGCCACCCCTCGGCGCTGCCTGGCACTGATTGGCCAGGCAGCGCTGGGGTCTGGGGGGGGGGGCGCGCGCCGCAGCAGATAGCGGCGATCGGGCGGGGGCCGGCGGCGATCAGAGTGCTGGCGCAGCTAGCAAAGTGCTAGCTGCGTCCAGCAAAAAAAAATTATGAAAATCGGCCCAGCAGGGCCTGAGCGGCACCCTCCGGCGGCTTACCCCGTGTCCAGCACGGGGTTACCGCTAAGGAGGTTATAGGGGAACTGAAGTAAGAGGTAAACGGGGGCTGCCATATTTATTTCCTTTTAATCAATACCAGTTGCCTGGCAGCCCTGCTGGTCTATTTCTCTGCAGTAGTATCTGAGTGACACCAGAAACAAGCATGCAGCTAGTCTTGTCAGATCTGACTTTAAAGTCTGAAACACCTGATCTGCTGCATGCTTGTTCAGGGGCTATGGCTAATAGTATTAGAGGCAGAGGATCATCAGGGTTGCCAGGCAACTGGTATTGCTTAAAAGGAAATAAACATGGCAGCCTCCATATACCTCTCTCTTCAGTTGCCCTTTAAGGGGGGTAAAGCCCTAGGTCCTCAAGTGGTTAAGGTACGTACAACAGAGCATATGAGCTAATAAGGACTTGTTCAGCTCCATGTCTGTCTCTCCCCATCACCAAGTTCTGTGCATGCCAGTAGGGCAATCCCAACTGGCTTCATCCTGAACAGAAGTTATCAAGGGTTCTGATCACAGGCCCCGAGAACTCACTTCATCTTCTTAGAGTCACGTGCTCTATTTGTCTGCAAAGACAATGTCTTATTCACAAAATCCTGGACTTCCCTCTATTGCAATTCATTATCATTTCTATTACAAACATAATCTCATAACAATTATTTAATACTAGCTGGTCGCCCGGCGTTGCCCGGGTATGTAATTGGCTAGTGTAAGCTCTGCCCACTTTTTCTAATCCTAACACACAATTACTCAAGGATGACCTAGTTTGTGAGGTTTGTGGTCTTTGGCATCAATAATTGGCATTGAAATGAAATAAATCTAATTGGCTGTGGCTCCACTCCTTTGAAAATCAATAGGTGAATTTTGATTAGCTTGTGTAGGCTCCACCCACTTTTCTGAATATTAATCCCAGTCACCCAGTGACCAACTGTGCAAAGTTTAAGAACCCTGCCATTGACAGTGTAAGAAAAACAAAAGTTTGCTTTCTTAAAACAGAAAGAATTTACGATAATTCAGGTTGGAGTGAGCTTAAAATGTCGCCCAGTGCATCACTGTTGAATATATGCAAATTAACCATTGTTACCCTTAAAAGCTAAACACCTCCAGAACTGCTGGAATGCAATGATGTGTCATTTTGTTAATTTGTACAGAGCCGTAATAATCCAACATGCATACAGACTGTTTTGGATTGTTTGACCCTCATCAGTGCATGGCATGGATTAATTTGGCTCTATGCAGTAGGGCTTGTAACACCGAGAGGTACAGACTAATCAGCAAGCTCAAGACTCACCCTTTCATGCTCGCATACCCCCCTACACCAGCACCATAATATGTTCTGTTAGACACCCTCTCGCAAACACACCTATTGTCTCCACCCCCACCCTTTAGATTGTAAGCCTCTGGCAGGGCCATCTCCCTTAGTGTTTCCAGCTTGATTATGCAATCTTACTGACAATCAACCCTCTTGTGGACTAGAACAGTCTCTATTTTGACCTATGACACTGTATTATCAAATCATTTGCATGATCTTGTTTTGTTGTGAGTTTCCTGTATGTCCTACCTTGTATGTTAACCCTTTTATCTATTGTGCAGCGCTGCGTAATATGTTGGCGCTATATAAATACAATAAATAATAATAATAATAATAATGGTGACCCAGAACTCATTGGAGTGTGTAAGGGACTACAATGGTCCTAAAAAGCCCCCTTACTAAGATGTTAAGAAAAACAAAAGTTTGCTTTCTTAAAACAGAAAGAATTTGCGATAATTCAGGTTGGAGTGAGCTTGAGATGTCTCCCAGGGCATCACTGCTGAATATATGCAAATTAACCATTCTGCCCTTAAAAGCTAAACACACCTCCAGTGTAACAGTGTAAGAATGGCTGCAGTTTACATTTTCCAGTGAAATTTGTATTTGTCTCTGCCCCCTTTTTGGTTATGGGAATAAAAAGTATCCTATACTTTATTCCAGGTAATGTACTATGTGTGTGCCAAATTTCAGTTTACATTCTGGCAGTTACCTTTGTAATTTTCTCCACCCACTGATGTTCTAATGTTTCCCGGGTATGTATTTGGCTGCTGATGGCTGTGGCCACTTTTTCTAACCCTAACACACAATTGTCAATAGTCAAGGACCAAGTTTGTGAGGTTTGTGGTCTTTGGCATGAATAATTTTCATTGAAATGAAACACATCTGATTCGCTGTTTGTGGCCCCACCCCTTTTCTAAATATTTAACCCCAGTCACCCAATGATCAACTGTACCAGGTTTGAGGCTTGTGCCATTAACAGTGCAAAAATGGCAGCAATTAAATATTTGCCTTGAAAATCAATAGGTGAATTGTGATTGGTTTTTGTAGGCTCCACCCACTTTTCTGAATATTAATGCCAGTCACCCAGTGACCAACTGTGCAAAGTTTTAGAACCCTACAATTAATAGTGTAAGAATGGCTGCAGTTTACATTTTCCCAGTGAAATTTGTGTTTGTCTCCGCCCACTGAAGACTCGGCATTGCCCAGGTATGTGTTTGGCTGGTGCTGGCTCCGCCCACTTTTTCTAACCCTAACACAAAATTACTTAATGACCAAGCTTGTGAGCTTTGCGGTCTTTGGCATCAATAATTTGCATTGAAATAAAATAAATCTGATTGGCTGTGGCCCCACCCCCTTTTCTGAATTTGAACCCCAATCACCCAATGGCCAACTGTACCAGGTACAGGTGATTAACAGTGCAAGAGGCTTGTGCCACTAACAGTGCAAGAATGGCATCAATTAAATATTCCCCTTAAAGATTAATAGGTGGATTTTGATTGGCTTTTGTAGGCTCCACCCACTTTTCTGAATATTAATCTCAGTCACCCAGTGACCAACTGTGCAAAGTTTTAGAACCCTGCCATTAACAGTGTAAGAATTGCTGCAGTTTACATTTTCTCAGTGAAATTTGTATTTGTCTCCGCCTACTGATGACCCAGCATTGCCCACTTATGTATTTGGCTGGTGTTGGTTGCGCCCACTTTTCCTAACCCTAACACACAATTACTCAATGACCAAGTTTGTGAGCTTTGCGGTCTTTGGCATCAATAACCTGCATTAAAATGAAACAAATCAGATTGGCTGTTTGGGGCTCCATCCCCTTAGGGTGGCCACACACCATACAATTTTTTTTTTTTTTCGATTCGAGAATTCCGATCGTTTTTTTGGGTTGTATGAAAATTCAGATCATTTCATCCAATGTACCACACACGTATGTTCGATTTGTAGGAAATCTTGGAAAATAAGATTGGATAATTCATAAAAATTGGGTTGTTGAAGAAATCGAAGGGGGAAATGTTTCTTTCGATACGATTGTAAATGACGTGTTTATGAAATGCGCAGGTTTTTTTTATTACCTAGTCTGTGGTACAGGAAAGATGCCGAACAGAAGGACATTGCGTCGTGTGAGAATAGCTTTTGCTTTTTTTTATATTTGAAAAGCTGTGAGAAACCAAAACGGCTTTGGAGTAAGAATTGGTTACAAAACAGAGATAAATTTTCACACATGCCTTTGCTACAAGAACTTCGTAGTGAAAACTCAGCTGACTTCAAAAATTACCCCAGAATGTCAGATGAAAATTTCTTGTTCCTATTGGAAGCAGTGTCTCCTTACCTCAAAAAACAAGATACTGTAATGAGGCAAGCAATACCTGTTGAGGAAAGACTCATTGTGACACTACGTTATCTTGCAACTGGCAGGTCATACGAAGACTTAAAGAGGAACTCCAGTGAAAATAATGTAATAAAAATAGTGCTTCATTTTTACAATAATTATGTATAAATGATTTAGTCAGTGTTTGCTCATTGTAAAATCTTTCCTCTCCCCGATTTACATTCTGACATGTATTACATGGTGACATTTTTACTGTGGGCAGGTTATGTAGCTGTTTCTAGCTGTTCTGGCTTTAACAGACAGCTGTGAACAGCTATTTCCTGTCTGTGAACATTGTTACATTGTGGCAGTTTGCCCAGAGTACCGCGGTCCCAGAGCTTCTTGTGGGAGAGGTTTCATCACAAAATCAGTCATACAGCGCCCCCTGATGGTCTGTTTGTGAAATGCAATAGATTTGTCATGTAAAAGGGGGTATCAGCTACTGATTGGGATAAAGTTCAATTCTTGGTCGGAGTTTCTCTTCAAAATTTAGCAGTTGCATTTCACCACAAGCACTGGGAGTTATTGTGCCAGAAACCTGTAAAGCCATAATTGATGCTCTTAAAGGAGAATACTTGAAGGTAAGTGTTTGAATTATATGTTTGTACTTTATAAACTGAAGCATATCATGTTTCATGTGTGTGTATACTACTGAATAAAATACAAGTGTCCCTGCGTCCTGTTCGTGTGTCAGTGCTATTGCGCCACAGCGCTTGTCCTGCAGTGACACAGCCATTGGGACAGAGCACCGAATTCATAGGAGGCGGCTAGGGGGTGGGTGCGTACGCACATGTGCGTCGGTCGGGCACACGCATGGCAGTCGGACAGATGCGCGTGCATTAGTGATGGGAATTCCGGCTCTTCTCAGAGAATCGGCTCTTCTGGATCGGCTCCCATTAAAGAGCCGGCTCTTACGGCTCTGAATCTGCTCTTCATTAACTATCACTAGACACCACTCAGAATCGGAGTAAAAGCCCCGCCCCCGTCTCCATGACAACTCCAGACTGCTTCTCTGACTGGGGCAATCCCTCCTGCTACTGCTCTGCTCCGCCCCATACACTCCTACAAGCTGCAAGAGGAGGACTACATCTCCCAGCATGCCTCAGAACCCTTTATTACAGAGCAAATCAGAGCTGTGTGGGGCAGCTGAGGCATCGGCTCTTTGAAAACTGAGAACCGTCTCTTGTCGCTCGCAGCAAAGAGCCGGCTCTTAGAGCTGGCTCGTGCGCGAATGACCCATCACTAGTGTGCACGCGCACTGAATGATGGCAGGACTGAGTCCTACAGCCTATCTGTAAACGTGCTTAGGGCAACTAGTCAGATATAATAAAACTTGTGTCCCCACATCCTCTTCTGTCCCTGTGTCATGCATTCTGGTTAGTGTGTAATCAGGCACATGGCCAGATTTTGGACGACAGGAGGACCAGTGCAGGGGGGCAGGCATATTCACGTGTGGAAATGCGGACATGCGTGGGTTGGGAGTAGTGTTGGGCGAACATCTAGATGTTCGGGTTCGGGCCGAACAGGCCGAACATGGCCGCGATGTTCGGGTGTTCGACCCGAACTCCGAACATAATGGAAGTCAATGGGGACCCGAACTTTTGTGGTTTGTAAAGCCTCCTTACATGCTACATACCCCAAATTTGCAGGGTATGTGCACCTTGGGAGTGGGTACAAGAGGAAAAAAAAATTAGCAAAAAGAGCTTATAGTTTTTGAGAAAATCGATTTTAAAGTTTCAAAGGGAAAACTGTCTTTTAAATGCGGGAAATGTCTGTTTTCTTTGCACAGGTAACATGTTTTTTGTCGGCATGCAGTCATAAATGTAATACATATAAGAGGTTCCAGGAAAAGGGACCGGTAACGCTAACCCAGCAGCAGCACACGTGATGGAACAGGAGGAGGGTGGCGCAGGAGGAGAAGAAGGCCACGCTTTGTGAGACACAACAACCCCGGCCTTGCATGAGGGCAAGAAGCGTGCGGATAGCAGGCTTTGTACCGCCATGCAGTCATAAATGTAATAAAGATAAGTGGTTCAATAAACAGGGACCACGCGGCAACGCTAACCCAGCAGCAGCAGACGTGATGGAACAGGAGCAGGCGCAGGAGGAGAAGGCCACGCTTTGTGAGACACAACAACCCAGGCCTTGCATGAGGGCAAGAAGCGTGCGGATAGCAGGCTTTGTACCGCCATGCAGTCATAAATGTAATAAAGATAAGTGGTTCAATAAACAGGGACCACGCGGCAACGCTAACCCAGCAGCAGCAGACGTGATGGAACAGGAGCAGGCGCAGGAGGAGAAGGCCACGCTTTGTGAGACACAACAACCCAGGCCTTGCATGAGGGCAAGAAGCGTGCGGATAGCAGGCTTTGTACGGCCATGCAGTCATAAATGTAATAAAGATAAGTGGTTCAATAAACAGGGACCACGCGGCAACGCTAACCCAGCAGCAGCAGACGTGATGGAACAGGAGGAGGCGCAGGAGGAGAAGGCCACGCTTTGTGAGACACAACAACCCAGGCCTTGCATGAGGGCAAGAAGCGTGCGGATAGCATGCTTTGTACCGCCATGCAGTCATAAATGTAATAAAGATAAGTGGTTCAATAAACAGGGACCACGCGGCAACGCTAACCCAGCAGCAGCAGACGTGATGGAACAGGAGCAGGCGCAGGAGGAGAAGGCCACGCTTTGTGAGACACAACAACCCAGGCCTTGCATGTGGACAAAAAGCGTGCGGATATAGCAGCAATGCTTTTTGCCGCCATGCAGTCATAAATGTAATACAGATGAGAGGTTCAATAAACAGGGCCCGGAAACGCAACACCATCCCAGATGTTCATTGGTCATGTTACTTGGTTGGGGTCCTGGAGTGTTGCGTAGTCATTTCCAATCCAGGATTGATTCATTTTAATTTGAGTCAGACGGTCTGCATTGTCTGTAGAGAGGCGGATACGCCGATCTGTGACGATGCCTCCGGCAGCACTGAAACAGCGTTCCGACATAACGCTGGCTGCCGGGCAAGCCAGCACCTCTATTGCGTACATTGCCAGTTCGTGCCAGGTGTCTAGCTTCGATACCCAATAGTTGAAGGGTGCAGATGGATGGTTCGACACAGCTACGCCATCTGACATGTAGTCCTTGACCATCTTCTCCAGGCGATCGGTGTTGGAGGTGGATCTGCACGCTTGCTGTTCAGTGGGCTGCGGCTGCATGGGTGTCAGAAAATTTTCCCACTCCAAGGACACTGCCGATACCATTCCCTTTTGGGTACTAGCTGCGGCTTGCGTTGTTTGCTGCCCTCCTGGTCGTCCTGGGTTTGCGGAAGTCAGTCTGTCTGCGTACAACTGGCTAGAGGAGGGGGAGGATGTCAATCTCCTCTCTAAAGTCTCCACAAGGGCCTGCTGGTATTCTTCCATTTTGACCTGTCTGACTCTTTCTTCAAGCAGTTTTGGAACATTGTGTTTGTACCGTGGATCCAGAAGGGTATAAACCCAGTAATTGGTGTTGTCCAGAATGCGCACAATGCGTGGGTCACGTTCAATGCAGTCTAGCATGAATTGAGCCATGTGTGCCAGAGTCCTACCAGAATCCTCATCATCCTCTTGTGAGCGTTGTGATAGTTGTTGTGATGCATCATAGTCGTCACCTTCCTCCTGGTCTGCTTCTGCTGACCATTCGCGTTGAATTGTGGAAGTCCAACGTGCACCGCTCTGGCCCTCGTCAGTGGTGGCATGAAATTCCTGCTCCAACTCCAGCTGTTCCTCCTCCTCTTCTTCGTCATAGCTGCTGGGGCCAGCGTTCCCTGAGGCGGATGGCCTGATGTTGGTACCATCACGCTGATCGTTTTCTCCTTCAGATTCCCCCAGTTGCATCATGACAGCTGTTTCCTTGATTTTTAACATCGACCTCTTCAGTAAACACAGCAGTGGTATGGTAATGCTGACTGAAGAGTTGTCACTGCTCACAAGCAACGTGGATTGCTCAAAATTTTGGAGGACTTGGCAGAGGTCCAACATGTTGGCCCAATCGGATCCACAGAAGCTTGGCAGCTGGCCGGATGCGCCTCGGTACTGCGCCGTCATGTACTGGACCACTGCACTCTTCTGCTCGCAAAAGCGGGCTAGCATGTGCAGCGTAGAATTCCAGCGCGTAGGGACATCACACAGCAAGCGATGGTGGGGGAGATTGAAGCGCTCCTGCATCTTGGCGAGTGCCCCCGAAGCAGTACTGGAATTTCTACAATGTTTGGACACTCGACGCACCTTCAACAGCAGATCGGGCACGCCTGGGTATGTCCTCAGGAACCGCTGAACTACTAGGTTCATCACGTGCGCCAGGCAAGGGATGTGTGTCAGCTTAGCCAACCTTAAAGCGCGAATGAGATTACTCCCATTATCACACACAACCATGCCCGGTTTCAGGTCCAGCGGTGCCAGCCACAAATCCGTCTGTTCCTTTATTCCCCTCCAAATTTCCTCCCCTGTGTGCTGCTTATCCCCAAGGCAGATTAGCTTCAGCAACGCTTGCTGACGCATGCCAACAGCTGTGCTGCACTGCTTCCACGATCCTACTGCTGCTGGGTTAGCGTTTCCGGATGAGGTACAGCTTTGAGATGCGTTGGAGGAGAAGGAGTCAGAGAGGTAGGTGCTGCTGTTATCCAGTGGGAGGGACGGCGGTGCAGCTGTTTGTGGCGTGGGCAACACCCGTGCCGTAGCAGGTGAGGAATCGCTGCCAGGCTCCACAAGGTTCACCCAGTGCGCGGTAAGGGAGATGTATCGACCCTGGCCGAACGCACTCGTCCAGGTGTCAGTGGTGAGGTGAACCTTGCAGGCAACGGCATTCTTCAAGCTTCGGGTTATTTTGCTGACCACGTGCTCATGCAACTCAGGCACTGCAGAGCGTGCAAAGTGGTAGCGGCTGGGAACCACGTAACGTGGGATGGCCACTGACATCATGCCCTTGAAGCTGTTTGTCTCCACCAATCGATATGGCAGCATTTCGCAGGCCAGAAGCTTGGCTATGCTGGCTGTTACTGCCACGGCCCGGGGGTCATTTGCTGGCAATTTCCTCTTGCGCTCAAACATCTCCGACACAGACAACTGAACCGTAGCGCTGCACACGGAAGGGCTGTTGGTTGTTGTGTTTGATGAACACTGGGAGACCTCAAGAGCACTACTCCGGAAAGTGACAGTGTCAGCGTCGTCTGATGTTTGTGAATGTTGTGAACCACGCAATGGCTGGGCTACTGCTGCTGCTGAGGCGGGTCTGGTGAACCCAAGGGAGGCAGTGTTGTTTCTGGTACCCTGTCCTGACGCGTTTGCCCAAAGAGTGGGATGTTTGGATAGCATGTGACGGCTCATGCTGGTGGTGGAGAGGTTGTTAATATTTTTCCCCCTGCTCAGGCGGGTCTTGCACACCTTGCAAATCGCCATGGTAACATCCTCAGTGCAGTCTTCAAAGAAAGCCCAGACTTTGGAGCACCTGCCTCCTTGCTGGCGATTTCTGTTTGCTCCTCTTTTGCCTCTCACTTGAACTTCCACGCTTGTGGTGCCTGAAATTGCGCGCCGCCTACCTTGTGGCACAAGGCGAACTCGTGCAGCAGTGTGTTCTTCAACAGACTCATCTGTGCTGCTGCTACGACGGCGATGTTCTCGTTCACAAACAAAATCTGGGTCTCTGTCCACATTGTCCATACCCTCCTCTTCCATCTCCTCAAACTCGTCATATGTCATTGTGGGCCACCGCCGTGGAGTAGAGCTCCCCACAACAACCTCTGCGCAGCACACTCCAACGTCGTCTTCCAGATCTTGTCGGCCGACCTCCTGCAATTGCAACCCCTCCTGCCCAAATTGCTCTGGGATTTGGGTTTCCGAGTCCTCTTCGGACTCGCCTCGTATTTCAGTGCGCGGTACATTTCCCACAGTTAACGGTTGTGAATCCAGGCACAACATTTCTGGCTGTTCCTCCATTGACCTTTGAAAGGTGGAAGTTTGTTGGGCTGGGAATAGCTCCTGCGAATACCCCATTGTGTCCTGAGGTAATTCATCGGACTGGTTATCTGGCAGTTGTGTGCGTGGTGTCGCTGCCGGTTGTGTCAGCTTTGTGCCCACTGGCTCCTTGTAACTGGCTGAGGACTCGGACCTCGTGCGTGATGTGCTGGTGCTGCTTAACCCACTGCTGGACGCTTGAGAGGTCATCCAAGTAATTATCTGGTCCTGTTCTTTTGGATTTGTGAGGGTTGTTGTCCTGGACAACATGGGTGGTATTGAGTGGGTTTTCTTGGGTGCTCCCCTGTGGCCTGTACGTGAACCGTCAGGGGAAACACCTCTTCCCTTGCCCCTCCCTCTTTCACCGGATTTCTTCCTCATTTCACTTATCCTTACAGTACACGCTGACTGGCAGCAGTACAGTGGCAGTACAGAAATGCTATACAGTACCACTATTCCCAGCAGCGACACAGAGCACAATGCTATACAGTGACGGGTGAGCGGTGTACCACTATTCCCAGCAGACACAGAACAGTGAACAGAATGCTATATAGTGTGGCTGAGCGAGCGGTGTACCACTATTCCCAGCAGACACAGAACAGTGAACAGAATGCTATATAGTGTGGCTGAACGAGCGGTGTACTACTGTTCCCAGCAGACACAGAACAGTACACAGAATGCTATATAGTGTGGCTGAACGAGCGGTGTACTACTGTTCCCAGCAGACACAGAACAGTACACAGAATGCTATATAGTGTGGCTGAACGAGCGGTGTACTACTGTTCCCAGCAGACACAGAACAGTGAACAGAATGCTATATAGTGTGGCTGAGCGAGCGGTGTACCACTATTCCCAGCAGACACAGAACAGTGAACAGAATGCTATATAGTGTGGCTGAGCGAGCGGTGTACCACTATTCCCAGCAGACACAGAACAGTAAACAGAATGCTATATAGTGTGGCTGAGCGAGCGGTGTACCACTATTCCCAGCAGACACAGAACAGTGAACAGAATGCTATATAGTGTGGCTGAGCGAGCGGTGTACCACTATTCCCAGCAGACACAGAACAGTGAACAGAATGCTATATAGTGTGGCTGAGCGAGCGGTGTACCACTATTCCCAGCAGACACAGAACAGTGAACAGAATGCTATATAGTGTGGCTGAGCGAGCGGTGTACCACTATTCCCAGCAGACACAGAACAGTGAACAGAATGCTATATAGTGTGGCTGAGCGAGCGGTGTACTACTGTTCCCAGCAGACACAGAACAGTACACAGAATGCTATATAGTGTGGCTGAACGAGCGGTGTACTACTGTTCCCAGCAGACACAGAACAGTACACAGAATGCTATATAGTGTGGCTGAACGAGCGGTGTACCACTATTCCAAGCAGACACAGAACAGTGAACAGAATGCTATATAGTGTGGCTGAGCGAGCGGTGTACCACTATTCCCAGCAGACACAGAGTGGCAGTAAACAGAATGCTATATAGTGTGGCTGAGCGAGGTACACAGAGTGGCAGTAAACAGAATGCTATATAGTGTGGCTGTGCAAGCGGTGTACTACTATTCCCAGCAGACACAGAGTGGCAGTAAACAGAATGCTATATAGTGTGGCTGAGCGAGGTACACAGAGTGGCAGTAAACAGAATGCTGAGCGAGCGGTGTACTACTATTCCCAGCAGCGACACACAATGACTGGGGGGGACCCTGGCTAGCGTGGCTGGAGCGCGAACTACCCTGCCTGCCTACCCAAAGCTAAACCCACAGACAAATGGCGGAGATATGACGTGGTTCGGGTATTTATTTACCCGAACCACGTGACAGTTCGGCCAATCAGAGCGCGTTCGGGTCCGAACCACGTGACCCGTTCGGCCAATCACAGCGCTAGCCGAACGTTCGGGGAACGTTCGGCCATGCGCTCTTAGTTCGGCCATATGGCCGAACGGTTTGGCCGAGCACCGTCAGGTGTTCGGCCGAACTCGAACATCACCCGAACAGGGTGATGTTCTGCAGAACCCGAACAGTGGCGAACACTGTTCGCCCAACACTAGTTGGGAGTGGGGCTGTGCCTGTGCACTGGCATCATGGAGTGTGGCCGTACAGGTGGGGGGGATTAAGGTGGAAGAAGGGGTTTGAGGAATAGGGAGGCATTAGACTTTGCCTGAGTAATGTTCCCTAAAAGCATGTGCATACGTCATACTGCAGCTAGCAACGGGTCCTTCAGTCCCTCCCGCTGGGCAGGCGTTTTACCGACAGTAGGATGTGTGTACACGATGTCGGCAGACTGATCTGACAGATCCACTGAGCGGTCTTATCAGTCTGCAGACAGACTGTACACACGCACTACTGTTGGCAGAACGCCTGCCCAGCGGGAGGGTCTGACTGACCCGTTGTTAGCTGCAGTATGGCGTGTGTACACGTCTGTAGGATTTGGCAGAGTTCAAGCAAAATCAATAAGAGTGGCTGGTAATCTTTGAATGGTGACCAGGGGATAAGTAGTTTGCATGTGCAAGCTACTTATCACCCTGAGCATAATATGGTCCAGAATGTTTTGCAAAATGTGATTGACCTTTCACATTTAAACATGTATGCAGTATAGCATGCACTCAAAATGCTCATATCAAGCATAGCCTGTAAAACTTCAGTCTCTCTTTATTATGTAGTGCATTTTTATTAATGCGTTGATGGTAGTTTCAGTGGCAAAAGTTTGTGAGACAATTATTCACAATTCCTCCCTAACCCTCACATACAGAACGGATATGGCCCTTACTTGAGGTGGTGTTAGGAGTCAATAGCACATTAGCTTGCTGGACCCCAAAGGCGGACACACACACACACGATGAAAGTAAATTAAAAACAAAAAAATCTACTTACCAGGGCCTTCTCCAGCCCCTGGCAGCTGTGTTGTGCCCTCGTTGCAGCTCTGCATCCCTCCAGTGGCCCAGTGTCGCCTCCATTGTGGAATGTACTGCCCCTGCATGAGAGTTACTTGGGGTTGTGCTGACATAGTCTGGAGTGTACTGTACATGCGCCATAGTTCTGTGCCAGCGCAGTAAAGTCCAGATAACGTCACTGCGACCCTGAGTGGCTATTGTGCAGGTGCAGTAGATGTTAACCTGGCATGGTTGGTTTCTGCACCGGAGGGGACCCTGGGCCATTGTATGGATGCGGTGGTGCGACAAGGGCACAGGACGGCTGCCAGGGGCTGGAAGAAAGCTCCGGGTAAGTAGATTTTTTTTGTTTTTAAGTTACTTTCATCTTTCCTTCAAAGGTCATAATCTCTTATTCTGCTCTATTTATATTTTGAATGTTGCCACTGGGCAAAACTTAAAAAGGTCCTACCGTTGTGCTTCTCCTTTTTTCCTTTTGTAAAAAGACAACTGATTTTCCCCTTCTGTGAAGTGCTATTAAGGAGAGGTGTACGGGAGGGAAGCAGCGGTTTACACACTAGCAGCGGCTGAGAAGTGATCAAGTACTTAATTTGTTGGGAGTCAGCGACGCACGTACTATAAACTTGTTCCTGTCCTGTTTTCAAGCTCACAATAATAGTGCCCCCTAGGGGACGCTGTTACTATGAAATGGAACACAAGAACAGGAAGAAGTAAATAGATGCAGTGTGTGGATTGAAGTGAGTAATTGATGTCCCCTTAGCGGCTGCTGCTGCATGCCGCTGTATCCCCATTTCGCCTGGCTACCTATTCTGAGGCACCTATCCCTGGCTATCTATACTGAGCATAAAACACACTATGTTTAGGCCGGCAGGCCTTTTTAGAGTGTTACAGAATACAGTCAGTGCTAATAGATAAATCACATATAATCAACATAACATACCCATAAGGGGCGTGCACAAGCTTAGATAAAGAGAGGCCAAGTAACATGGATAAAAAAATTCATAGAAAACATGTTAAATTAAAAGCATGATGTAGTCCATTAGTGGCCCCGAAATGGACTAAATGAAGTTTAATTAAAAATCTTTTCTAACAATCTTATGATCCATGTTACTGTCCCTTTAAATTGGTTCTCTTTTTATAATATAAATTTATATAAAATATAATTTATAACATAATAGCACGCCACCATACATATTATTCACCCACACTATGGAAGTAAAATGGCCACTGGAACAGCATTACAGGTAATGTAAACAGTGATCACCTTATATCTATATATATAAAATCGGATGTATGTATGTATGTGTGTGTGTATATGTATGTATGTGTGTGTGTGTATGTATGTATGTATGTGCCGCGATCACGCGAGAACGGCTTGACCGATTTGAACGAAACTTGGTATACAGATCCCTTACTACCTGGGATGATATGTTCTGGGGGTCTCGCTTCCCCCCTGCACACCTGGGCGGAGCTACAAACAGCCAATCAGATTCCACCCATTCAAGTCAATGGAAAAAATGTAAAAGGCTGCCATTCTCACAGTAATCAAGCCAGAGTCCCCACACTTGGCACAGTTGGTCACTTGGTGACCGAGGTTACAAATCCAGGAAAAGTGGGAGGAGCATAACACAGCCAATCAAATTTCAGCCGTTCATTTTAAATGGAAAAATGTAAACTGCAGCCATTCTTAGACTGTTAATCGCAGGGTTCTTGAACTTGCCACAGTTGATCACTGGGTGAATGCAATTAAGATTCAATAAATTGGGTGGAGCCTACAACAGCCAATCAAAATTCACCTATTGATTTTCAGGGGAATATTAAAACTGCTGCCATTCTTACACTATTAGTGGCAGAAGCTTCAAACCTGGTACAGTTGGTCATTGGGTGACTGGGGTCAAAATTCATTAAAGGGGCAGGGCCACAAACAGCCAATCAGATTTCTTTGCTGGATAAACTGCTTCCATTCACACATTTTTGATGCCAGGAACCTGAAAGCTCACAAACTTGGTCATTGAGTGACTGTGTGTCAAGGTTACAAAAAGTGGGCGGAGCCAATAATAAAGTTCACTAGGAAAATATAAACTGCAGCCATTCTTACACTGTTTCTGGCAGGGTTCTCAAACTTTGCACAGTTGGTCACTGGGTGAATTGGATGAATATTCAAGAGAGTGGGTGGAGCCTACAACAGCCAATAAAAATTCACCTTTTGATTTTCAAAGGGAATATTTAAGCTGCTACCATTCTTATACTGTTAATAGCAAATGCCTCAAACCTGATACAGTCAGTCATTGGGTGATTAGGGTTCAGATTCAGAAAGGGAGCGGAGCCACAAACAGCCATATTTGTTTATTTTTCAATGGGAATATACAAAGTATTGATACCAAGGACCCCAAAGCTGATAAACTTGATAACTGAGTGACTTTATGTCAAGGTTAGAAAATGTGGCCGGTGCCAACAACTAAATTTTTAACATGGCAGGGTTCCCAAACTTTACACAATTAGCCACTGGGTGACTGGGATGAATATTCAGAAATGTGGGCGGAGCCTACAACAGCCAATCAAAATTGACCTATTGATTTTCAAAGGGAATGTTTACATTGCTACCATTCTTACACTGTTAATGGCAGAGGCCTCAAACCTGATACAGTCAGTCATTGGGTGACTGGGGTCCAAATTCACTAAAGGGGTGGAGCCACAAACAGCCAATCAGATTTGTTAGATTGATTTCAGCGTTCTCTTATTGGCAGGGTTCTCAAGCGTGACACAGTTGGCCACTGGGTGACTGGGACTAATATTCAGGAAAGTGGGTGGAGCCTACAGTAGCCAATCAAAATTCACCTTTTGATTTTCAAGGGAATATTTACATTGCTGCCATTCATACACTCTTAATGGTAGAGGCCTCAAATCTGGTACAGTCCGTCACTGGGAGACTGGGGTTTAAATTCTGAAGGGAGCTAGCCAAATACAGCCAATCAGATTTGTTTAATTTCAATGGTAAAATGCAACTTATTTATGCCAAGGACCCCAAAGCTCATAAACTTGTTCATTGAGTGACTGTATGTTAAGGTTAGAAATAGTGGGCGGAGCCAAAAACAACTAACCTTTTACATTGGAAAATATAAACTGCAGCTTTTCTTACACTGTTAATGGGAGGGTTCTCAAACTTCACACAGTTGGTCACTGGGTGACTGGAATTAATATTTGGAAAAGTAGGTGGAGCCTACAAGAGCCAATCAAAATTCACCTATTGATTTTTAAGGGGAATATTGAAACTGCAGCCATTCTTACACTGTTAATGGCAGAGGCCTCAAACCTGCTTCAGTCGGTCGTTAAGTGTCTGGGGTTCCAATTCAGTAAAGGGGTGGAGCCAAACACAGCCAATCCGATTTCTTTGCTGGATAAACTGCTTCCATTAGCAGAATTTTGATGCCAGGAATGCAAAAGCTCACAAACTTGATCATTGAGTGACTGTGTGTCAAGGTTACAAAAACTGGGTGGAGTCAAAATCAGATTTTTCTGGAAAATTGTAAACAGCAGCCTTTCTTCACTGTTAATGGCAGGGTTCTCAAACTTTGCACAGCTGGTTACTGGGTGACTGGGATTAATATTTAAAAAAGTGGGTGGAGCCTAAAAATGCCAATCAAAAATCACATATCGCTTTTCAAGGAGAATATTAAAATTGCTGCCATTCTTGCACTGTTAATGGCACAAGCCTCAAACCTGGGACAGTTGCTCATTGGGACACTGGGGTTCAAATTCAGAAAAGGGGACAGAGCCACAAACAGTCAATCAGATTTGTTTCATTTCATGGGAAAGTACAAATTATCGATGCCAAGGACCCCAAAGCTCACAAAATTGGTCATTGAGTGACTGTGTGTCCAGGTTACAAAAAGTGGGCGGAACCAAAACCAAATTTCACTGGGAAAATATAAACTGCAGCCATTCTTACACTGTTAATGGCAGGGTTCTCAAACTTTGCCCAGATGGTCACTGGGTGACTGAGATAAATATTCAGGGAAGTGGGTGGAGCCTATAATAGCCAATCAAAATTCACCTGTTGATTTTCAAGAGGAATATTTAAATTGCTGCCATTTTTACACTGCTAATAGCAGATGCTTCAAACCTGCTATAGTTGATCATTGGGTGACTGGGGTTCAAATGCTGGAGGGGGTGAAGCCACAAACAGCCAATCTGATTTGTTTCATTTCATGGGAATATACAAATTATTGATGCCAAGGACCCCAAAGCTCACAAACTTGGTCATTGAGTGTTTGTGCGTTAGGGTTAGAAAGTGGGCGGAGCCAACACCAGTTAAATACATACACAGGCAACGCCGGGTCATCAGTGGATGGAGACAAATACAAATTTCCCTGGGAAAATGTAAACTGCAGCCATTCTTACACTGTTAATGGCAGGGTTCTCAAACTTTGCACAGTTGGTCACTGGATGACTGAGATTAATATTCAGAAAAGTGGGCGGAGCCTACAAAAGTGAATCAAATTTCACCTATTGCTTTTCAAGGGGAATATTTAATTGCTACCATTCTTGCACTGTTAATGACACAGGCCTCAAACCTGGTACAGTTGGTCATTGGGTGACTGGGGTTCAAATTCAGAAAAGGGGGTGGAGCCACAAACAGCCAATCAGATTTTTTAATTTCAATGCAAATTATTGATACCAAAGACCGCAAAGCTCACAAACTTGGTCATTGAGTAATTGTGTGTTAGGGCTAGAAAAAATGGGCGGAGCCAACATCAGCCAAATACATACCCGGGCAACGCCGGGCAATCAGCTAGTATTACTATATAACCGACACGGGCATCGTTGCACTAGCCTGGCTGCATGTCATACAGTGCATGACCATGGCTACAAGCTTTCTATACATGCATATGATGTACTGATTATGTCACAAACATTTGCAGAGTGTACCCAGGCATGGTCGCGTGCTGTAGGCTTCATGCAACTGGGCCAGCGCAGGCACACTGATGCCTGACTCCGGTAACCCAAAAGAGGGTGCCGGAGGGTAATCATCAAATTCACATGTTGGAAATAATAGCTCTGTCAGTTAACTCTGCCAGAAAATTGTAGGCAGTGTACCTAGCGCCATATACTTCAACTGTGGTATCTTTTAAGGCATTTTGCTATTCTATTCACCACCACCAACAGGATGGTAGAATAATCATACCTCTGTATGAAATCACAAACGTCATATTTTCTGTTATGCGAGTAATCCCATCATCCTTCAGGATTACACATACAATCCTGATTTACCAAATCACCTTCATATTACTACATATAACTGACAACAATATCATATTAAAGAAATATATACATATCTTTAATCATTTTTTAAAATACAGTTGATTTACTATACAAACATTCACCTTTAATAACATAAAAAAAATGTTTGTACATCACACTCATAAAGTTATCCACAAATTGAATACTTCTGTTCGATTTTAACAGGTTGCACATAAACTTCCAATCCAACACACACCATACAATCTTTAGAAGAAATTGAAGAAAAAAATCCGGCAGTCCGGATCGATATAAATCGAAAAAAACGGGAAATCCGATCTGATTTTTCAGTCGAATGAAAAAAAAGCTTTCGATTTTTTCGGGAGATCCGATCGTTTTTATCGAATAAACGTAAAATCGGATCATATATAAATTTAAACCCCAGTCACGCAATGATCAACTGTACCAGGTTTGAGGCTTGTGCAATTAACAGTGCAAGAATGGCAGCAATGAAATATTCCCCTGAAAAATTAATAGGTAATTTTTGATTGTTTTTTGTAGGCTCCACCCACTTTTCTGAACATTAATCTCAGTCACCCAGTAACCAACTGTGCAAAGTTTGAGAACCTTACCATTAACAGTGTAAAAATGGCTGCTGTTTACATTTTCCCAGTACAATTTGTATTTGTCTCCGCCCACTTATGACCCTGCGTTGCCCGCTTATGTATTTGGCTGGTGTTGGCTGTGCCCACTTTCCTAACCCTAACACACAATTAATCAATTACTCAATGACCAAGTTTGTGAGCTTTGCTGTGTTTGGCAACAATAATTTGCATTGGAATGAAACAAATCTGATTTAGCTATTTGTGGCTCCACCCCCTTTCTGAAATTGAACCCCAGTCACCCAATGATCAACTATACCAGGTTTGAGGCTTGTGCCATTAACAGTGCAAGAATGGCAGAAATGTAAATATTCCCCTTGAAAATCATTAGGTGAATTTTGATTGGCTTTTATAGGCTCCAACCACTTTTCTGAATAATAACCCTAGTCACCCAACAACCAACTGTGCAAAGTGTGAGAACCCTGCCATTAACAGAGTAAGAAAAACAAAAGTTTGCTTTCTTAAAACAGAAAGAATTTGCGATAATTCAGGTTGGAGTGAGCTTGAGATGTCTCCCAGTGCATCACTGCTGAAAATATGCAAATTAACCATTGTTACCCTTAGAAGCTAAACACACCTCCAGTGTAACAGTGTATGGCTGCAGTTTACATTTTCCAGTGAAATTTGTATTTGTCTCTTTTTGGTTATGGGAATCAGAACTGCTGGAATGCAATGATGTGTCAGCTTGTTAAATTGTACAGAGCCATAATAATCCAACATACAGACTGTTTTGGATTGTTTGAAACTCATCAGTGCATTGCATGGATTAATTTGGCTCTATGCAGTAGGCCTTGTAACACCGAGAGGTAAAGACTAACCAGCAAGCTCATGGTGACCCAGAACTCATTGTAGTGTGTAAGGGACTACAATGGTCCTAAAAAGCCCCCTTACTAAGATGTTAAGAAAAACAAACGTTTGCTTTCTTAAAACAGAAAGAATTTGCGATAATTCAGGTTGGAGTGAGCTTGAGATGTCTCCCAGTGCATCATTGCTGAATATATGCAAATTAACCATTCTACCCTTAGAAGCTAAACGCACCTCCAGTGTAACAGTGTATGGCTGCAGTTTACATTTTCCAGTGAAATTTGTATTTGTCTCTTTTTGGTTATGGGAATAAAAAGTATCCTATACTTTATTCCAGGTAATGTACTATGTGTGTGCCAAATTTCATTCAAATCCGTTCAGCCGTTTTTGCGTGATCGAGTAACAAACATCCAAACATCCGAACTTTCCCATTTATTATACTAGCTGGTCGCCCGGCGTTGCCCGGGTATGTAATTGGCTAGTGTAAAGCCTAGTACACACTAGCAATTTTGATGGATCAATCATTGGTCAATTTTACCACCTCCATGTAGTATGAGGGCCAAACAGATTTTCAATTCTATGCAGATTATATAGGTAAATGGTCATACTACATGGAGGTGGTAAAATTGACCAATGATTGATCCATCAAAATTGCTAGTGTGTACTAGGCATTAGCTCTGCCCACTTTTTCTAATCCTAACACACAATTACTCAAGGATGACCTAGTTTGTGAGCTTTGTGGTCTTTGGCATCAATAATTGGCATTGAAATGAAATAAATCTAATTGGCTGTGGCTCCACTCCTTTGAAAATAGGTGAATTTTGATTGGCTTTTGTAGGCTCCACCCACTTTTCTGAATATTAATCCCAGTCATCCAGTGACCAACTGTGCAAAGTTTAAGAACCCTGCCATTGACAGTGTAAGAAACACAAAAGTTTGCTTTCTTAAAACAGAAAGAATTTGCGATAATTCAGGTTGGAGTGAGCTTAAAATGTCACCCAGTGCATCACTGTTGATTATATTCAAATTAACCATTGTTAACCTTAAATGCTAAACACATCTCCAGAACTGCTGGAAATCAATGCTGTGTCATCTTGTTAATTTGTACAGAGCCATAATAATCCAACATGCATACACATTGTTTTGGATTGTTTGATCTTCATCAGTAAATGGCATGGCTTAATTTGGCTCTATGCAGCAGGGCTTGTAACACCGAGAGGTACAGACTACCCAGAAAGCTCATGGTGACCCAGAACTCATTGGAGTGTGTAAGGGACTACAAAGGTCCTAAAAGCCCCCTTACTAAGATGTTAAGGAAAACTAAAGTTTGCTTTCTTAAAACAGAAAGAGTTTGCGATAATTCAGGTTGGAGTGAGCTTGAGATGTCTCCCAGTGCATCACTGCTGAATATATGCAAATTAACCATTGTGCCCTTAGAAGCTAAACACACCTCCAGCTTAAAAGTGTAAGAATGGCTGCAGTTTACATTTTCCCGTGAAATTTGTATTTGTCTCTGCCCCCTTTTTGGTTATGGGAATAAAAAGTATCCTATACTTTATTCCAGGTAATGTACTATGTGTGTGCCAAATTTCAGTTTACATTCTAGCAGTGAAATTTGTATTTTTCTCCACCCACTGATGTCCTAATGTTTCCCAGGTATGTATTTGGCTGCTGTTGGCTGTGGCGACTTTTTCTAACCCTAACACACAATTGTCAATAGTCAATGACCAAGAGATTGTGAGATTGTGAGATTTGTGGTCTTTGGCATGAATAATTTTCATTGAAATGAAACACATCTGATTCGCTGTTTGTGGCCCCACCCCTTTTCTAAATATTTAACCCCAGTCACCCAATGATCAGCTGTACCAGGTTTGAGGCTTGTGCCATTAACAGTGCAAAAATGGCAGCAATTAAATATTTGCCTTGAAAATCAATAGGTGAATTGTCATTGTTTTTTGTAGGCTCCACCCACTTTTCTGAATATTAATGCCAGTCACCCAGTGACCAACTGTGCAAAGTTTGAGAACCCTACAACCCTACAATTAATAGTGTAAGAATGGCTGCAGTTTACATTTTCCCAGTGAAATTTGTGTTTTTCTCCGCCCACTGATGACTTGGCATTGCCCAGGTATGTATTTGGCTGATGTTGGCTCCGCCCACTTTTCCTATCCCTAACACAAAATTACTTAATGACCAAGTTTGTGAGCTTTGCGGTCTTTGGCATCAATAATTTGCATTGAAATAAATAAATCTGATTGGCTGTGGCTCCACCCCTTTTCTGAATTTAAACCCCAATCACCCAATGGCCAACTGTACCAGGTACAGGTGATTAACAGTGCAAGAATGACATCAATTAAATATTCCCCTTAAAGATTAATAGGTGGATTTTGATTGGCTTTTGTAGGCTCCACCCACTTTTCTGAATATTAAACTCAGTCACCCAGTGACCAACTGTGCAAAGTTTGAGAACCCTACCATTAATAGTGTAAGAATTACTGCAGTTTACATTTTCTCAGTTAAATTTGTATTTGTCTCCGCCTACTGATGACCCGGCATAGCCTGATTATGTATTTGGCTGGTGTTGGCTGCGTCCACTTTTCCTAACCCTAACACACAATTAATCAATTACTCAATGACCAAGTTTGTGAGCTTTGCGGTCTTTGGCATCAATAACCTGCATTAAAATGAAACAAATCAGATTGGCTGTTTGGGGCTCCACCCCCTTATATAAATGTAACCCCAGTCACGCAATGATCAACTGTACCAGGTTTGAGTCTTGTGCAATTAACAGTGCAAGAATGGCAGCACTGAAATATTCCCCTGAAAAATCAATAGGTAGTTTTTGATTGTTTTTTGTAGGCTCCACCCACTTTTTTGAATAATAATCCCAGTCACCCAGTAACCAACTGTGCAAAGTTTGAGAACCCTACCATTAACAGTGTAAGAATAGCTGCTGTTTACATTTTCCCAGTAAAATTTGTATTTGTCTCCGCCCACTTATGACCCTGCGTTGCCTGCTTATGTATTTGGCTGGTGTTGGCTGTGCCCACTTTCTTAACCCTAACACACAATTAATCAATTACTCAATTACCAAGTTTGTGAGCTTTGCGGTGTTTGGCAACAATAATTTGCATTGGAATAAAACAAATCTGATTGGCTATTTGTGGCTCCACCCCCTTTCTGAAATTGAACCCCAGTCACCCAATGATCAACTATACCAGGTTTGAGGCTTGTGCCATTAACAGTGCAAGAATGGCAGAAATGTAAATATTCCCCTTGAAAATCATTAGGTGAATTTTGATTGGCTTTTATAGGCTCCAACCCACTTTTCTGAATAATAATCCTAGTCACCCAACGGCCAACTGTGCAAAGTTTGAGAACCCTACCATTAACAGTGTAAGAAAAACAAAAGTTTGCTTTCTTAAAACAGAAAGAATTTGCAATAATTCAGGTTGGAGTGAGCTTGAGATGTCTCCCAGTGCATCACTGCTGAAAATATGCAAATTAACCATTGTTACCCTTAGAAGCTAAACACACATCCAGAACTGCTGGACTGCAATGATGTGTCAGCTTGTTAAATTGTACAAAGCCGTAATAATCCAACATGCTTACAGACTGTTTTGGATTGTTTGATCCTCTTCACTGCATAGCATAGATTAATTTAACTCATCAGTGCATTGCATGGATTAATTTGGCTCTATGCAGTAGGCCTTGTAACACCGAGAGGTAAAGACTAACCAGCAAGCTCATGGTGACCCAGAACTCATTGTAGTGTGTAAGGGACTACAATGGTCCTAAAAGCCCCCTTACTAAGATGTTAAGAAAAACAAACGTTTGCTTTCTTAAAACAGAAAGAATTTGCGATAATTCAGGTTGGAGTGAGCTTGAGATGTCTCCCAGTGCATCACTGCTGAATATATGCAAATTAACCATTCTACCCTTAGAAGCTAAACACACCTCCAGTGTAACAGTGTATGGCTGCAGTTTACATTTTCCAGTGAAATTTGTATTTGTCTCTTTTTGGTTATGGGAATAAAAAGTATCCTATACTTTATTCCAGGTAATGTTCTATGTGTGTGCCAAATTTCATTCAAATCCGTTCAGCCATTTTTGCGTGATCGAGTAACAAACATCCAAACATCCAAACATCCGAACTTTCCCATTTATGATATTAGTAGGATTAGTAGGATTATTGAATACGTAAAACAATTTAAAGTTCATATTTCTTTCTTTTCATAGAATCTATGAATAAATACATAAGTATCCCCCCATTGTACACAAATCTTATTGCTCTGGCTGCTAAAAGTAACTAACAGCTACTTCACAGAGGGAAGAGGAAGTTAAATCCTACTTCTTAAAGAGTAACTGTCAGGCTGCAAAAGCTAATTTAAACCTCTATTCTCCTGTGTTAAACAGTTAAGAAGGAAGCCAAAAAGGCAATACTGAAGTTAAAAATCTCTCTTACTTTTAATGTGTGCTTATCAGCAAAGCTGTTAGACCCAAGCTCTCAAAAGGACGAAAGGCCGCATACCATACTGCAAAGCATTCTGGGGCTGCTTGGGTCCTCCCCTCGGCTGCTAGTGAGAAAGTACAGGCTCATGTTACAACAGGGTAGCAGTGAAAAATCTCCGGGCAGAGTACACTGCAGGAGTCCGCTATTGTTCCTAGCCACATGGCTAATCAATATTCACTGCACAGTAGTGTTTTCCATTACGGATCTTTTGTGTGAGTGAATCATCAGGAAGCAGGCAGGACATGACGACACATTTGGCTTCATAGGAGACAGACAAACATGGAACCTGCCATGAGCTGCCAGGAGCATCATTCTCTGCAAATACTATATAAAAATTCTGTGAAATCCAAACATGGGCAGTGAAATGCATATGTAATGTAAGTACAGCCAATCTTTAGCTACTGTGTGTTTTTTTTCTCTGAGACCCTATACCTAACAGCTCCTCTTTAATAGCGCCTTTTATCCACCACCAATGCTGTCTCTCCATATACAAATTGTGACCCACCCACTCCACCAACTCTAATCTGCTTAGTCACCTCTAGAAGCAAATTTGGACGAACCCACAGAGGGTCATGGTGGTTCAGAGGTAGGAATGCAGAATAATTCTTTACCGCAGTTTGGTGAATATACCATAAAGTCCCTTCAAGCTTCCACTTTGCAATCATCAGTTTCAACTAAACAAGAAGACTCAGTCTACCATGAAGACTTGCCATTATCCTTGCCAGTTTGTGTCTATGAGCTTTGTCTGTGTCTGTCTAAAGTCCCGGATAGATTGTGTGACTGCAACTATCTGTTTTCCCCATCAGGTCCGAAATGCCCCAGGAAGGAGCTGCTCAATTATCCAAGTTGAAAAAGGAGATTTTGTGTTCCATATGTCTTTGTGAGCTGACAGACCCCGTGACCAGCATCTGTGGCCACACCTTCTGCAGAGCATGCATCACCAAGCACTGGAGCACCACACAGTCCCTGTGGTATCGGTGCCCCGAGTGCAGGAGGATCTGCCCCAAAGACCAGCTCATATCTGTCTACATGCTCCAGAACATGGTAAAGGAGGTCCTGAGTGCTGTGAAAGAAGATAAGGCCAGACAGGTGAGCTAATAATATATTGGAGGGGGGAGAGAAAACATAAGGATCAGGCAGAGTTGCTAGGCAATAGGAAGAACCTGGGAGTCGGACCATGATAATTGAGGCGGGGGGCAGGGAAAGCACAAAAAGTAAGGAGGTGACTAACTATGAGGAGGTGATTAAACCTAAGTAAAGTGTGGTGGTGATAACATAAAATGCTTACCAATGCTAGAAGACTTTCAAATTGGATTGATGATGAATTCGAGTTGCTGGTGAGACAATGATATTGTAGGTGTAACAGAACCATGGATGAATGCTAGCCATGATTGGAAGGTAAATTTAGTTCAAATTAAAACTATCTAAAATTTTCTGGAACAAAGCCTCTGGTCCCCTTAACGAGAATCTGAAGCCAAATAAAGAATGGCCTTTTACCTTATATACATATGAGGCATGTATGCCCCTGCTAAAACGCTGCTATCCTGCGGCATAACGAGGGGTCTTTACCCCTCCAATCCCCCCTGTGCTGCCCGGGGAGCGCTTCCGTGTGAGGCAGGGCTATGAGCTGCAGCCCTGCCTCACACGTGTCTGTCAGCCGGGCATCGCCGCCTCTCCCCCGCCCCTCTCAGTCTTCCTTCGCTGAGTATATAAGGTAAAAAGCTATTTTTTATTTGGCTTTAGATTCTCTTTAAGGACTAGAGGCTTTTTATTTTTATTTTTTTCACTTACTGATTACTGTGATTGGCTCACAGTGATCAGGAGGTCAGGAGCCAATGAAAATGGCTCCTGACCAATGCATTGAACTTGACTGTCTTTAGACAGTGGAGATCTGTGCCGGTGGGGTTGCACTATTGTGTCCCAGGTTTGGGAGCTGCCAGCATTAAAACAAGGCCTCATTGGGCTTAGGAAGCCACAAGTGTGGCATAATTTTAACTATCCGTGGTCCTGAACCGGTTAAAATGACCTTCACTCTGGTTAAGATGGAAGCAGTGGCGTAGGGATCGCCATAGCAGGCATTGCGACTGTTATGGGGCCCATATAGCCACAGGGGCCCACTGGTCCTGGCTGCCTGTGTGGTATTTGTATTCCTTTTATTCATCTGGCCATGACCGCCAACACTGAAACCCGCCACACCCACTCATTGCACAGAGGCAGGCAGGTGAAAGGGGACTATGTCTTCACCTGCTGCCTGCTCATTGATATGCCTTCCTTCTGACAATGAGCTATTAGTTCCAGCCGGCTGCTGTGAATAAAGTAAAAAACGACACATAGAGATGTCCCGAACGGTTCGCTAGCGAACGGTTCCAGGCGAACTTCGGTGGTTCGCGTTCGCCTACCAAACGCGAACTTTCCCGGAAGTTCGATTCGCCCCATAATGCTCTATGGAGCAAAACTTTGACCCTCTCCATCACAGTCAGCAGACACATTATTGCCAATCAGACTGCACTCACTGGTGGAGCCCCCCCCCCCTTATACAAGACAAGGTCCTTGAGCCATTTGACTCACTCATCTGCCTATACTAATTAGTAAAGGGACAGCTGCTACGGAGCTTTTAATTAGGCTCTTGTGGGCTCCACCCTCCACCCTTCTACCTATTCCCTCCACCTATTCAGTAGGAGACCTTAGGCAAGTCTTCCTAACACTGCTATCTTGTCTAATTTTTCTCTTGAAAACTGTTGAGCACAAAATACAAGGCCATGTCTGGCTACATACCTGTAAGCAGTGGCTGCATTGTGTAATGGTTAAGGGCTCTGCCTCTGACATAGGAGACCAGAGTTCGAATCTCGTCTCTGTCTGTTCAGTAAGCCAGCACCTATTCAGTAGGAGACCTTAGGCAAGTCTTCCTAACACTGCTATCGTGTCTAATTTTTCTCTTGACAACTGTTGAACACAAAATACAAGGCTATGTCTGCCTATATATCTGTAAGCAGTGGCTGCATGGTGTAATGGTTAAGGGCTCTGCCTCTGACACTGACACAGGAGACCAGAATTCGAATCTCGTCTCTGTCTGTTCAGTAAGCCAGCACCTATTCAGTAGGAGACCTTAGGCAAGTCTTCCTAACACTGCTATCTTGTCTAATTTTTCTCTTGATAACTGTTGAACACAAAATACAAGGCCATGTTTTTTCTCTTGGATTGAGCATAAATGGTAAATGCTAGGCCAGCTTCAGTTAGTACTGTTGTGGTACAGCGGTTAAGGTACTTGCCCACCACACAGTGAGACCTGGGTTCAATTCTCAGCTATGGTATGTAAACTGGCTTTTGAAATAATATAATTCTCTGGCAGATGAGGGAATAGGTAGAAGGACAGTGGAGGGAGTCCTAAAATAGGGGTCTGTGTGAAATCTAGATGTTAGAGTAGGACATTTGATGTGTATTTCACTCAATCATGTCTGCCTCCAGGTATTAGAGCCTTTGAAACATGTTTTCTATAATTTTTCTAGGCTTTAGAATTTTTTCTATTTTACAAAGTTCGCCTCCCCATTGAAATCTATTGCGGTTCGCGACATCTCAAACGACACAGCGCTTGGCCCCACCTCCTGACTGACCTGTCTACACATTGGAGAGAGGCATCTGACTGCGATCACAGGGGATAGAAGCAGCACACTGTGGCACTACCAGGCTGAGCCACATCACTGCCTCCACAAGAATTAAATAACCAAGCTGTCACTGTCAGGGAGAGCAAAGGTAATAACGGACAGAGTTCTGTGAACAAGCTGATTGCCATCACACCCCCCTCCTTCCCCCACCCTGACAAAACTAGAGCTGGTGCAAGATAATTAGCTGACTCATGAAACTTGTTGAACATGGCAGCTATTAGATAGTAATAATGCTAGTAGCTCTGTTAGTCAGTGCATCCCCTAAACTAGGAGGACCACCAAATATTGTAAAATTCTTAACAAGTAATCATCACTATAGCAAACAATGGGCAGCGCTCACTGGCTGCAAGTAAAGTCAAAACTACAGAGATGTGCACAGCTCCCCTGGGGCTAAATACACACCTTGAATGAAAATCAAATACAAATTATGTGCTAAACACTTTTCTAAAATTTAAATGGAAACTGACGCCCATGGAGGCATTGTTAGACTAGTGGTTAGGTCTCTCCTGTGAGGGCCCGTCATCGTTGTGGGAGAGTCTATTAGGGATAATTTGTGCACAACTTATGCTGAAGCTAATACCCTCCTTTTACTGTACCTGTTTTTGAATGCAAGGTGTGTAATCTGCCCGTTATTCGAACTCTGCACACTTGTGCAGGTAGTCAATTCAAGTGCAGCGTCTGTTTGGAAGCGCTGCCTTTCCCTTCTGCTGTACACAAATATTAATCATCACTGTTTGATTATGTCACAGGTTCAAAGCAGTGTGTCTTTCCAAGGCATAGTCCCCAACCGTCCCGTTTTCGTCGGGACTGACACGATTTGGGAGGGCTCTCCCGCTATAACCTCCCAGTGTCCCGGCTGGCTGGGGGGTCAGATGCAGGGGCGGACTGCATATACTGGGGACACCTGTACACCTGGCTATACTGGGGGCACCTATACACCTGACTGCATATACTGGGGAGACCTATACACCTGGCTATACTGGGGAGACCTATACACCTGGCTACATATACTGGGGACACCTATACACCTGGCTATACTGGGGACACCTATACACCTGACTGCATATACTGGGGACACCTATACACCTGGCTATACTGGGGGCACCTATACACCTGACTGCATATACTAGGGAGACCTATACACCTGGCTATACTGGGGAGACCTATACACCTGGCTACATATACTGGGGACACCTATACACCTGGCTACATATACTGGGGACACCTACACACTTGGCTGCATATACTGGGGACACCTATACACCTGGCTACATATACTGGGGACACCTATACGCCTGGCTACACTGGGTACACATACACCTGGCTGCATATACTGGGGACACCTATACACCTGACTGCATATACTGGGGACACCTGTACACCTGGCTATACTGGGGGCACCTATACACCTGACTGCATATACTGGGGAGACCTATACACCTGGCTATACTGGGGAGACCTATACACCTGGCTACATATACTGGGGACACCTATACACCTGGCTATACTGGGGACACCTATACACCTGACTGCATATACTTGGGACACCTATACACCTGGCTATACTGGGGGCACCTATACACCTGACTGCATATACTAGGGAGACCTATACACCTGGCTATACTGGGGAGACCTATACACCTGGCTACATATACTGGGGACACCTATACACCTGGCTACATATACTGGGGACACCTACACACTTGGCTGCATATACTGGGGACACCTATACACCTGGCTACATATACTGGGGACACCTATACACCTGGCTACACTGGGGACACCTATACACCTGGCTACATATACTGGGGACACCTATACACCTGGCTACATATACTGGGGACACCTATACACCTGGCTATACTGGGGACACCTATACACCTGACTGCATATACTGGGGAGACCTATACACCTGGCTGCATATACTGGAGAGACCTATACACCTAGCTGCATATACTGGGGACACCTATACACCTGGCTACATATACTGGGGACACCTATACACCTGGCTACATATACTGGGGACACCTATACACCTGGCTGCATATACTGGGGAGACCTATACACCTGGCTGCATATACTGGGGAGACCTATACACCTAGCTACATATACTGGGGAGACCTATACGCCTAGATACATATACTGGGGAGACCTATACACCTAGCTACATATACTGGGGAGACCTATACACCTGGCTGCATATACTGGGGAGACCTATGCATCTGGCTGCATATACTGGGGGCACCTATACACCTGGCTGCATATACTGGGGGCACCTATACACCTGGCTGCATATACTGGGGGCACCTATACACCTGGCTGCATATACTGGGGGCACCTATACACCTGGCTGCATATACTGGGGAGACCTATACACCTAGCTACATATACTGGGGAGACCTATACACCTAGCTACATATACTGGGGAGACCTATACACCTGGCTGCATATACTGGGGAGACCTATACACCTGGCTACATATACTGGGGAGACCTATACACCTGGCTACATATACTGGGGACACCTATACACCTGGCTACATATACTGGGGAGATACTTTAAATTGATATATTACGAATTTTAAAATGTTAATATGAAGAAAAATGAACAAGGATAGAAAGGACCAGTGTGGTTTGAATTATAAAACCACATATTTTTCTTAAGAAATCTTTATGGTATGCGTGACTAGGGGGTGTGATGGGGGCGTGATACGGGGTGTGGCAGGGGCGTGGCTTAAGTGTCCCTCTTTCTCATCTCAAAATGTTGGGAGGTATGTTCCAAGGGACAACACCTCTTTTTGGAAAAACATCCTTCTGTCCCTCTTTCTTCCTTGATTGCCACTTTTTTTTATTTTTAACTTCCTAGTGACCACGTCACACCAGTGGGCGTGAATGTGGTGGCAGCCCCAGGACTGCCTAACGACAATTGGCATCAAGTCCTGGGGAAGGTTTTGCAGGAGATCACGCTCGCCGATGCGCGCTCATCTCCGCTTGAATGACGGAGCTCCACTCCGTCATCAGTCTCCCAGCGGCGATCGCTGCTAGGAGACTGTTAGATGGTGAAACCAACGTCTATTTACCATGTACAGCGCTGCGATCTAAGGAAGTGCTGTACTGGGGACAGCCGCGTGACACGGCTGTCCCCTCTTGAGGCACAAGAGCAATCGGCTGTCATGGTGGGGGAAGGGTAAACTAAAATAAGAAAAAAAGTAAAAATGTATTTAAAAATAAAACAAATAAATATTAATAAGAAAAAAACAAACAAATATCCCAGCAGCGATCACAGCCCACCAACAGAAAGCTCTGTTGGTGGGCAGAAACGTGGGGGATCACTTGTGTGCCGAGTTGTACGGCCCTGTAGCAAGGCCTTAAAGGTGCAGTGGCCTAAATTGTAAAAAATAGCCTAGTCACTAGGGGGGTGTAACCCTACGGTCCTCAAGCAGTTAACTAAAGAACAGAGCAAAATAACAAAATGCACCCTTTAACTTGAGCTATGTTCAGAGTGGGTGTTGCATGTAAAATCAGGAATACAACAGAATGTAAATGTGGCTCTGCTTGTTTTTTCGCAGATTGTCACATACAGTGAAGCACACATCAAATGAAAACTATGCTTTACTGTCACTGTTAATTTCCCCGTTTTTAGTTAATGCACTGCATGCAGTGTGTTGGTATGTCGCACACCGTTACACCACACTGTGCATGGTGTTATTCTATGCTACAATGGATTTGTTACATTGCACTGCAACACCTTACTGTGAGCGTGGCCTAAAATAAGTGTTTTTACTGCCCTAAGCCACTGGGACATCACAGACTCAAAAAAGTGATCGACATACAATCCTGACTCAAGAGAACAACTTTTGTTTAAAAAAAGACATCCACAGTTCCTGCTCATGTTAAAGTGTACCCAAGGTTAAAAAAAAAAAAAAAAAGCCAGATACTTGAATCCTGCAGAGGCTTCCCACTTACTCCTGGGCCCCACCTTTGCCAAGAGCGGACCTCTTTGTTATCACAACCACGCTCCCCTTCTTGCATAAGTGGAGTTATAGTGAACCAGCACAAGTATGGCTACCTGGGCATTGAGTTGGAGCCGCTCACACCAAAGCAGCTCCATGCTACTGTGTAAGCATGGCCATACTCGTGCAAGTGCAGTATATGTGGGACGTACAGGGGGACATCTATCTATTAGGTAACATTTTATGTAAGACCTTTTTATGGATTTTTAATATGTGCATTTGTATTTGTAACATCCATCCAGAGGTCATTCTGTATATGAGTGCAATGTGACTTTACCATCACATATTTACGTGTAGTGCAACCCAGGGGCGTAACTAGAAATCACTGGGCCCCCCTGTGAAAATTTGGATGGGGCCCCCCCATAGGTGCCAAGAAATCGTAATGGGGCAGCGTTTCACTATAAAACAATTGTAATGGGGCAGCGTTTCACCATAAAATAATCGTAATGCACCAGAAATGAATCCTAAAGTGGGCAGCATTTCACCATAAATGAATCGTAAAGTGGGCAGCATTTCTCCATAAAATAATCGTAATGTGGGCAGCGTTTAATCATAAAATAATCGTTAAGTAGGCAGCAGTCACCAGAAAATCGCAATGTGGGCAGCATTCACCAGAAAATCGCAATGTGGGCAGCAGTCACCAGAAAATAGCAATGTGGGCAGCGTTCAAGAGATAATCGTACAGTGGGCAGCAGAATTCAAATTTTAATGTTGGCAGCATTCACCAGAAAATAATCGTAAAGTGGACAGCAGTCACCAGAAAATAATTGTAAAGTGGGCAGCAGTCACCAGAAAATCGCAATGTGGGCAGCTGTCACCAGAAAATCCCAATGTGGGCAGCGTTCACCAGAAAATCGCAATGTGGGCAGCAGTCACCAGAAAATAGCAATGTGGGCAGCGTTCAAGAGATAATCGTACAGTGGGCAGCAGAATTCACTCACCTGGCAAAAGTCTATTCTCCCGGCCGACCTCTGGTGCGCAGCTCCCCAGACGATCCTCCTGCAGCACATCTTCCATGGTGACAGACAGAGATCAGGGCTATGGCAAGATGGCGCCCGAAGCCCTGTACTGGAGACATAAATAGTCTCCAGTGCAGGACTTCGGCTGCTATCTTCCCGTAGCCCTACTCTGCCTCCCGGGAGACTGCGGACTGCAGGGAATGAACTGGCGTCTATTAGACGCCGTGGCCAGTTCAACACCTGGCTGGGGGGTCCCAGAATCGGGCCTGCGGCAGCGCTCGCCCCCGCACATGGCTGGCGGGCCCTAGAGGGGCCCCATGCCCCCCCAGCGGTTGATGGGGTCGCATCCCCGGTAGTTACGCCGGTGGTGCAACCTTATCATCCCACACAGCTATGATAGTTTAACAGCGCAAATCGCAACTAAACCAGCAATGCTGGAACGCAAACCAGTGACGTCACCGGAAGTGACGCAGCACCTACCAGAAGTGCGATGCCAGACGCCGCTATGAGTGGTTTGAGTAACTGGATGGATAATGAGGTTAAATGGGTTTTAAACATATATATATATATATATATATATATATATATATATATATATATATATATATATATATATATATTATATATATATATACAGTGCTTAAATTAATAATACTTAATTGGAAACTTTCTGTGCCACCTTCCCTATCCAACTGGAAAAACCAGTTTCAAAAATTTGACAAAGTATGGAATAGATGGGTAAAAGCAACAGACTCCATTATCCCGAATCTTAACATCATGGCCACTGTACAGGACCTTATACAAGCTTAATTATGGTGATACTTATGCTGGAAACGCATCAAACACTGATTCTATAATCAATATACCTCTGACTTATGTAAATCTTTCCTCAGACGTATCTCTTCAATAACTATTGAATGTATCTAGATAGTTTTGTCACTGCTCTGATTGATGTCACGGTAATTATAATGCATCTAATGTAACCCAGCTGAATTACTAAACCTTCTGAAATGACATGATTTGTTACTTGTTTAAAAATTTAATAAAAATTCTCTTTTAAAAAAAAAAAATACAGTGCTTGCCCACCCGCACCTGTTTACTTCCCCTGAGGATGGCAATAGCCGAAACTAGTCGGGTCAAGAGTGGGAAGCACCTACCGAGGTCCGTTGTGAGGGGGCTTAGTACCACATTGGGTGGGAAGCGCAATACACCAAAGGGGGTCTTAAGTGGATTAGGACCCTCACAAAGTAAGTGTAGCCTCCTGTACCAGTATAAGAAGAATTAATCTGCGCTGTGCTTCACTATACAAAACATTTTACATACCAAAGGCTCACTCCAGCCACCTCCAGGCTTATCACTCCCTCTCTGTCCTCCTCCGACTCCTGAATCTTCTGTTATCGAGCCCGGAAATAGTCCTCCGGTCCAGAGTGTACTGCACATGCATGGCCCAGTCTTGCGCTTCCCCGTTGTGGTCCTGTACTCGGGAGTGTTTTGCGCCTGCACAGTACAGAGTGCTCCTGGCAACAGGACCAGGACAGGGGAGCCCGTGACTGGGCCATGCATGTACAGTACACTCTGGGCTGGAAAATCTCAGGAAGCCAGTATCGCAATCAACAGTTTTAATTTAAAGACAACCAAGGATGCATTAAGCTTGCAAACAGTGACAAGATCCACACAAGAACCAAAACTTATTGATGTCAGTCATCATTATATCCATGATCTAGTGGAGCAAAGAGTGATTGCCACTGGGTGGCAGTGTGTTCTTGCAACATAGGTCTTACTACAACTGGTGTCTGTAAAAGAAAGTTGTGAATAAAACTCATCTACATTCTTGGTGTGTAACATCCCTGAGAGCCATTGCCATGAGGCTGATTAATATCTGTTTCTCTTGCATTCTACATTGCTACACATGAAGACACTACTTTAAAATAGCATAATACTTCTGTGTTTCTCTTGTTGCTTCTGTTTGCCTACACATACCTAGAAAATTTGGTGGTTCTAACATTTTAACAATTATAGAGGCTTTGCTATTTACGTTTAAAGTCGCCCATAGAATGGGGGCATGGGCAGAACCCAATGCTGCAAGTGAAGCTTAAAGCTTTCCTCCATATCAGCTCTCCGAAATGGCACACTGTGACTATACTGCTTCCTCCATGTCAACCTTCAGGAGCATCCCTCGGGGGGACCTCCACACTACTGAGCCATGGCATGGCATCAAAAAGGAAAAACTGACTCTGCAGCTCTGCAAGATGTCATCATCAGACCTCTTAACCAAGCCCAGATGTCCCCGTATGGCACATCAGCGGTGACTTCACTCCAAGCACCCCAACTTCATAGAGCCAGGGCTAATCGAAGCAGAGGATGGTCCTGGCCTCAGATCAGGTAGGAGATGATATAACAGCACAAGATGGCAAGCCCACAAACCCACTAGCTGTATTCCCAGCTACTGAACAGACAATTTCACAAGCATTTCTCAAGGATTTCATGCTCTCCTTTCGAGAAGCACTATATATTGATTTATATGCATCTGACAAATGCTTTGAACTTTCTGCAGTGACTACTGCCAGAGTCACACACATAGAGACAAAAATATCTGATTATACAGAAGCACATTATGAGCTGGTAGATGTCCATGATGACCTCATAATTGAAGTTAAATGTCTAAAAGAGAAAATGACTGACTCAAAGGACAGAAACTGAAGTAATGACGTCAAATCTGTGGCATTCCTGAAACTGTGTCCACTGTCTTAAACTTTATGTTCTTAATGTGATAAAGGCAGTTCTCCCCATTATGCCAGCACATGAACTCATAATAGATAGAGCGTACTGCTTGCAGAAACCTGTATTTATCACTGAGAACATTCACAGAGATCATCATAAGCCTACCTTTCTTTCAAGTCAAAGAGGTTTTTATCTTGGCTACCAGAAAAGGTCAAAAACTCCCAGCACCTTATCAAGACCTCTTCCTTTTTGCAGATTTGTCCCAGGCCATCCTTCAAGTAAGACACTCAGTGTTATAAGTTAGCACAGCTATAAGAGCCAAGCAATTCTCTTATCATTGGGGATTCCCAACAAAACGAATCATTAATGCTCATGGATCCCTCTCCCTCAATAAAACCCTTAAAGAGAGTCTGGAACTGCTTAAAAACTGGAACATCACCCCACTTGAAAGAGCTCGGAAAACCTTCAGCCCTGGATGCACTCTTCCTCAACAAATTGATTGGTCTGTTGACCAAACCAAGAAGCTGATGGCAGTAAAACCTGACCCCTACAGAGCTGATTAGCTACTTAAATTTGGAACTGAATGACCCTTCATTTCCCCCTATTGAGTGGCCTTCTTTTAGGTCCCTGCTGGGCCGAATATCAAATTTTGGGTTCACAAATTTCGAATGTGAATTTCTGCAAAAAGTTGTTTCAAGGGGCCTTACACCTGGATGGGGGCATGGCGGAGGGGGATCCATGGCAAAAGTCCCACCAAAAATTATGAAATTGACACAGAGTCGTGTTTTAATCGCTAAAGGACAGAAATCACATTCCATTCATAGGTTGGTGGAATAAAGTGCTTTAACCCCTTCCTTAACGACTAACACCGATAGGCTTGGGAAGGTGGCAGCCCTAGAACCACCTAACGCTAAAAGGTGTCAAGAGCGGTGGGCGGGGATTTGCAGGGAACGCACCCGCGCATGCGTGATCGTTCCCTGCCGTGACACGGAGCTCCGTGTTCAGCCTGCTAGTCACAATCGCGGCTGACAGGCTGTGTAACAGCTGAAAACAGCCATTTTTACATGTACAGTGCTGCAATCTCTGATCTTTGATGTTCGCTACATCACTATTGAGTGACTGTGTGTGTAAGGGTTAGAAAAAGCAAAACAACCAAATGCATACCTGGGCAACGCCGGGTCATCAGCTAATAGTCAATCAAACAAACTATTGAAAGTAAAGTCGCTGATAGACTTTAATGAAATTCACAATATTGGTTTACCAAAAATTTGTGCAACAAAGTTTGAGGAAATTTCCATGAGACTGTCAGAGGCACACTTGGTCATCCCTTGGAACTATCCTACTTGAAGAAGAGCTACAAAAGATAAGATTAAGGCAGGGAACACACTAGGCAGAAACATTAGCATTGCATAAAATACAGCACTTATGTGTATAATGTTGGTCAATCTGCCGCATAAAAAAACGCTGGTTTTGTTGCATATTTTTCAAAAACGCATTAAAAAACGCACATGAGGCGCATGCGCGGCGCTGACCGTAGTGGATGTGATCCCCGGCCGCTGCGCTCCAGCCCTGCACAACCCGCCTAAATACGCAAGCAAACGGACATAAACTCGCACTAAACTTGCAGCGTGGCTTCGTGACATGCCCAAGGGGAAGAAGAGCAAAAAGAAAGGCGATTCTCCGGACTCTACAACTCCCGGCACCCCTAAAACATCCCCGATCTCCACGCGCTCATCTAAAACCAAGATGGCGGAGGCACAGCAAAGCCAGAAACAACAAGGCCCAGCCTCTCCCGAACAGCGAATCTTGCCGCAGGCCAGCAAAAAGCATAATCAAGCTGCCTCTCCAAACCAGCCAACCTCTCAAGACGAGCTGGTTGCAAATATCCAGAAAGTTTTTCGTGCGGAGCTCAAGGAGGCGGTTCGAGATTTTACGCTCCAGATACGAGAAATTGGAGGTCGGGTTGCCGATCTGGAGAAACAAACTGACTCTATCACAGTAGCCTTAGCAGAAGACAAAGAACAAATTGACACGCAAGCTACCCAGATCGACACTTTAGAATTGAAGATGGAAGACCTCGAAAACCGCAACCGCCGTGCTAACCTCAGAATCCGAGGTCTCCCAGAAACAGAGACCGACCTCCCGGCCACGGCACTTGCCCTCTTTAGAGCTCTTCTCGCCCTAGAAGATCCACAGCAATTCCGCATTATACGGATCCACAGGGCGCTGGCCAAACCGCCCAAACCTCACTTACCAAGAGATGTAGTTCTCAAACTTCACTACGAAGAAGTCAGAGATCAAATACTACAGGCCGCCAGAAACCTGACATCGCTCCCAGGAGTTCCTGACACTGTACAACTCTATGCGGACCTGGCCCCCATGACGATCCTGCGCAGACGGCTCCTTCGCCCGGTAACCACATCACTCCAGAAGGCCTCCGTTAAATACAGGTGGGGATTCCCTTTCTCCCTATCTTTCCAACATGGCGAAAAAGTCTATATATGCCGCACTCTGGAAGAGGGACGCAAACGACTCGAACTGGCAGGAATCCGAGCAGAGCCTATGGATATCGCCCATCTACCGCAACGGGCTCCGAGACCCGCGAAAGTCTGGACAACTAAGGCACCCCGCTCTCGCCCACAAACAGAAGACCACTAAGAGAGGTTCTATGATGACCTAAAAACCTCCATGATACTGGGCCTAAACCGTGAGTACTGCATTGCCCACTACTCCCATTCTCCCGGGTGAGACCCCCCCCTTTTGATAACTATTACCCCCCCAAAAAATGCTTAACTCACCGAGGCCCCTCTTTTCCCCTTTACTCTCGTGTTATATAGTTCATGTTGAACTTTGTTCCTACTTACTCCGTTATAGGATGGCGGACAGCAATCCCTCTTTTCCGAAGAGGTCTACCAAAATATAAAGTCCGTACGCATCCTAATGTTTAATATAACCACGTTGGTCATTTTGTATTAAGTTTGCACTTCAATGTTTGAAATGTACTATGATGGGTTGCTGCAGTAACTGGGTAGAACTGCTGCCTCAACTTGACAATCTGCATGACTGGTATCCTAATATCCCCAGCCATGCCTATTGCCGCTAAGAGCAAGTTTTGCTCTTCTAGAGCTGGACCGGATTACACCGGCCCAAGACCCTCTCTTATCATTATGTTGCTTTTTGCATGTTTCACGTTTTTTGTCCCAAAGGTTGACATACCCTACAACCCCTTATCCCGGGCTGCTGAAGTACAGAATCTCAAATTCCACCACCAAAAACCTCAAACATTGCACATGCTCCCATACAGAAAACCCCATGGCATCCATCAATGTCATATCGCATAATGCCAAGGGCCTAAATGCCCCCGCAAAAAGGAGAAAAGCATTTATCGATTACCAAAAATGCCACCCGAACATAATTTGTATCCAAGAGACCCACTTTTCCACAAATTCTGCTCCCAGATATTTCCACAAAAACTATCAGAGATTCTATGCTTCATCAGCTACAAAAAAACACGGAGGAGTGATCACCCTAATAGCGAACTCCCTCCCCCTAATGGTCGAAAAAACGATCTCAGATGATGAAGGAAGGTTTATCATAATCCAGGGCAAACTGCAACACACACAAATCTCAATAATAAACCTGTACGCCCCACCAGAGTCCCCAATCCCAGCCATTAAAAAAGTCCTGTCCCACCTGTCTGAAATGGGACAGACTCAGGTTATCTGGGCTGGAGATTTCAATCTGGCACCCAATCCCACCGTAGACAGATCCAAAACGACAGTCTCCCCTAGACACCACCAATTAGCGTCATCTCTGAAGGGGCTACTCACCCCGTTCCACTTGGTGGATGCATGGAGAGAATATAATCTCAATAAACGGGAATACACCTTTTATTCCCAAGCTCATCACTCATACTCTCGCATAGATGCTATTCTCATGTCATCCTCATTAATCCCTAATCTTGCCTATGCAAGGCACGCTATCACAACATGGTCTGATCATGATATAGTCTCATGTACCTCACTATGCACTCCCATAGAACGCCCCCCATGGAGACTCAACGAGTCACTCCTGACTGACTCTGAAACAGTCCTTGACATAGAGGAACATATGCAGAACTATTTCAAAGACAATGACCTAAGTCACACTAAACCAGATATACTCTGGCTCGCCCACAAACCGACAATAAGAGGCCACCTCATTAAAATAGCTAGCTACAAAAAGAAGGCCAAGACACAAAAGCAACTCCAACTAGAAAGTAAACTCGCCCGTCTCAAAATGACTCACGCTCATCATCCATCCCTTTTTACTCTAAAACAAATAGAAGACACCACCAAACAAATTAACATACTCCTCTCTAATAGGACAGAAAAAGCCATCCGCTGGACCAAATCAAAATGCTATACGCAACACAATAAACCCAACTCCTGGCTAGCAAGAAAATTACGCGACATACAAAATACTAACAAAATATTTCAAATTAAAACACAGCAAGGAACAACAACTTCTGACCCACTTAAAATCCATCACACCTTTGCTGAATATTATAAATCTCTCTACGCAGCAACCCAAGACAATAGGGCCCTCCCGGCCATAGGAGACTTCTTACGCACAGTGCGCACCCCATGCCTCAAACCAGAAAAATCGATGGCTCTAAGCCTCCCGGTTACCGAGCTTGAAGTGACCACAGCTATTAAAAAGTTAAAAAACGGTAAGTCCCCAGGCCCTGACGGCCTTACAGCTAAAAAACGGTAAGTCCCCAGGCCCTGACGGCCTTACAGCCATTTACTATAAAAAATTTAAAGGACCCCTCACGCCCTACCTACTTAGGTTTTACAACTCTATACTACAAGGTAAACCCCCAGCCCCAGAGTTCCTCCAATCAATAATTACAGTCATCCCCAAACCAAACAGAGACCACCTAGATGTACGCAACTTCAGGCCTATATCATTATTAAATTTAGATTACAAAATTTTCACCTCCATCCTGGTAGCGAGGCTTAACACAATGCTAGGTCCCCTAATCCACAAAGACCAAGTGGGCTTCATCCCCCTACGTCAAGCTCCCGACAATTTAAGGAAAGTAACAAACCTTATCCAGATAGCCAAGAGACAAAAAACACCCACAATCCTAGCCTCTCTCGATATGGAAAAAGCCTTCGATACCATCAACTGGCCTTTCATGAATGAAGCACTACAGAAGGCAGGAATCGGAGGCCCTTTCCTGCAGGCCATTAACTGCCTTTATTCCTCCCCAACCGCTACCTTAAAATTGCCCACAGACTCCCCTTCCCTAATTCCAATCAGACGCGGAACACGGCAGGGGTGCCCTCTGTCCCCGGCACTCTTCGCCCTAGTAATAGAGCCCCTAGCAGAAGCAATCCGCACCTCCCCCGATATTCAAGGAATCAAAGTAGCAGACCACGAATACAAAGCCAATCTCTTCGCTGATGATTTGTTAATTACCCTCACCTCACCGCACATATCCCTGCCAAACCTCCTCACTTTAGTTAAAACTTTTGGAAAATTGTCAGGACTCCAGCTCAACATCAATAAAACAGAGATCCATCCTATAAACCTTCAGCCTGCAGTGGCCTCATCCCTAACATCCTCCCTAGGAGTTAAACTACAGACTAAACACCTTACATACTTGGGCATCAAAATCTCAGACAACCCCTCCGAACTATACGATCTAAACATTAAACCTATGCTTACCAAACTAAAATCAGATTTACTAAAGTGGTCCTCCCCAACCATATCTTGGTCTGGACGCATCCACGCTATTCGTATGACGCTCCTCCCACGCATCTTATGCCTATTTCGCTCTCTACCCATCCCAGTCACCCAAACCTCTCTGAAAGACCTTCAAACACATATTTTTAAATTAATCTGGAATAACAAAAAAGGCAAAATATCGCGTAAAATAATGTACTGGAATAGGTCAAGAGGAGGGTTGGGAGTTCCGGACCTCTTTAGCTACTACAAAGCATCCCAGATTGCACAATTATCTCAGCTCTATTCCCTTCACAATCCACCACTGTGGACCCAGATAGAAAATAGCCTTATAGAACCATACTCCCTACAAGCACTTATGTGGGCAAATAAAAAATTACCTTCATCATACAAAACCCTATCCCCTTTTACAGCTCATTCTTTGATACTCTGGAATAAACTCAAAATTACCAAACGGTTGAAGTCAACTCTCCCACAATTAACCTCACTTTATGGAAACCCAGATTTCACCCCCGGGTTGGAACACAGAGCATTCCGTTGGTGGAAGGGCAATGGCTACTACCTGATCAAACATTTCCTGATAGACGACAAATGCCCCTCATGGACTCAATTTAAAGAGAAAACCTTATTCCCACAATCAGAATATTTCTCAGCACTTCAAATCTTCCACTACCTAAAATCACTTCCCACACCGCTACCTGGGTCTCCACCTAGGACCCCATTTGAATTATGGTGCCTAAACACGCCATTAGAGGGAGGTCTCATCTCCTACCTATATTCAATATTCTCGCAGCCACTAGAACCTGACAAATTAAACACCATGACGCAGTGGGAATCAGACCTGGGTGTTAGCCTATCGCCAAAGCAATGGTCAAAATCTTGCCTAACCCTCACTAAAGGGAGTAGCTACTACTCTCACATTGAGACCAACATGAAAATACTCCATCGTACCTACCAAACTCCTAGTAAGATTCATAACTTTGACCCATCTAGATCCAAATACTGCTTCAGAAACTGTGGACGGACGGGCTCACTGGCCCACATCTGGTGGTTCTGCCCATATGCCCGTGACTACTGGAATCAGGTATCAGCCCTTATCAACTCTGCTCTGGAAAAAGCTCAACCAACCGATCCACTCATGCTCTTACTGGGCCATAAACCAAAAGGTTGGAAATACTCTCACCATCGACTGGCCCAGCACATAGCCAAGGCTGCCAGAATTCACATTGCCAAACAATGGCTTCAACCATCCTTATCTATTCCACAAACTAGAGAAATTTTAAACAACATTTTCATCAACGAGCGTCTACTAGCAATCGTTAACGACACTACTCTATCCTTTATCAGAACCTGGCAGCCCTGGCTGTCTCTTACCGAATCACAACAATTAAGAACCACAGCGTTAACCATATAAAAACCCAATATGAGTATCCAACTTTGCACAATATTGTATTTACCTCTGCTGATTCTGTCTCAGACATCCCCTCCCCCCCGCTATGTCAACCCCACTCTACCGTTATTTTCATGTTATGTTCAACTTATCTTAACCTTAAACCATGACAATGTAACTTTGGCCCTAACAGGGCAAATGTATTGCATAACTTGTCTTGTCACAAAAATTTCAATAAAAACCTTTGAAATTAAAAAACGCACATAATGAAAGTCAATGGTGACGCAGAGGTATTACGTTTTAGTGTTTATATGCATTTTTTTAAATCAAAAAAACAAGTTTTATGATGTATTGTTGACTTCCTGTTGACTTCCTAATGATTTACATAAAACGCATTAAAAAGTATGCAAAACGCATATGCGTTTTGTAAATATGCGAACCGCAAGCGCATAAAAATGCATGCAAAACGCAAGAAAAACACATGTGCGGGGAAAAAATGCAAAACGCAGATGCACAAAAACAAACTACAAATGCACTAAAACCGCACATGATGGAAAACGCAACCTTTCAAGCACTGACTAGTGTGCACCCAACCAAAGAGGTTTATCTTTAACTTCATTCCCTTAAAGTGAACCGAGCATCATTTTTAACACCCAGGGCAGCTCTATAGCAAATTAAAAATGCATTCTAAAAATGTAGTTTATTATTTAAAAAAAACCCTTTCATTTTACCTCATCTTTTTACATTTAAGGGTAAAAATCAGGGGTCGAGTCCTGCGTGAATGCGGGTGAACGGCGTCCACCCACTTTTTCTTCAAAGTGAACGCCGTTCACCCTGGCTTGTGTGGAGGGGGGCAGAGCAGGGAATGCGAGCTATAGGGACAGCGGGGATGGGCGGACATCTCCCCCCCCATCCCTCACCTTTGTGCTGCCCTTCCTGCCTCTCTCCCCTCCAGCGTTTTTAAGTGTCGGGCCGGCGGCGAAAGTGGGCAGAGACTTCCTGCGTTCCAGTCGCATGGGACGCTCCGCTCTGTGTGCGGCTAGTCTGGTCTTCGAGCCGCACACAGAGCGGAGCGTCGCATGCGACTGGAATGAGGTAAGTTTCCGCTCACTTTCGCCGCTGGGCCGACACTTAAAAACGCCGGAGGGGAGAGGCAGGAAGGGGAGCACAAAGGTGAGGGATGGGGGGGGGAGATGTCCGCCTATCCCCGCTGTCCCTATAGCTCGCCTTCCCTGCTCTGCCCCCCTCCGGGTGGGGGGCTGGGGGCACACCTGGCTACCTGGGCACATATACACCTGCCTACATATACTGGGGACATATACACCTGCCTACATATACTGGGGACATATACACCTGCCTACATATACTGGGGACATATACACCTGCCTACATATACTGGGGACATATACACCTGTCTACATATACTGGGGACATACCCCTGCCTACATATACTGGGGACATATACATCTGCCTACATATACTGGGGACATATACACCTGCCTACATATACTGGGGACATATACCCCTGCCTACATATACTGGGCATATATACCCCTGCCTACATATACTAGGGACATATACACCTGCCTACATATACTGGGGACATATACACCTGCCTACATATACTGGGGACATATACACCTGCCTACATATACTGGGGACATATACACCTGCCTACATATACTGGGGACATATACACCTGCCTACATATACTGGGGACATACCCCTGCCTACATATACTGGGGACATATACTCCTGCCTACATATACTGGGGACATATACACCTGCCTACATATACTGGGGACATATACACCTGCCTACATATACTGGGGACATATACCCCTGCCTACATATACTGGGGACATATACACCTGCCTACATATACTCTGGACATATACACCTGCCTACATATACTGGGGACATATACACCTGCCTACATATACTGGGGACATATACCCCTGCCTACATATACTGGGGACATATACACCTGCCTACATATACTGGGGACATATACACCTGCCTACATATACTGGGGACATATACCCCTGCCTACATATACTGGGCATATATACCCCTGCCTACATATACTGGGGACATATACACCTGCCTACATATACTGGGGACATATACACCTGCCTACATATACTGGGGACATATACACCTGCCTACATATACTGGGGACATATACCCCTGGCTACCTGGGCACATATACCCCTGCCTACATATACTGGGGACATATACACCTGCCTACATATACTGGGGACATATACCCCTGCCTACATATACTGGGGACATATACCCCTGCCTACATATACTGGGGACATATACCCCTGCCTACATATACTGGGCACATATATCCCTGGCTACATATACTGGGCAACTATACCTCTGGCTACATATACTGGGGATTACTATACTCATGGCTACTTATACTGGGGACACCTATAGACCTGGCTACCTGGGGGTACCTATTTTGGGGGAACTGCTGTCAGATTATCTGCATTTTTGTGGAACCGCTGTTATGTATTTTGGGGAACAGCTGCCAGATTATGTGTATGTTAGGGGAACGGCTGCTGCCAGAGTACGTGTATTTTGGGGAACTGCTGCCAGATTGTGTATGTTTGGGGGACCACTGCTGCCAGATTATGTCTTTTGGGTGTTGCGTGTATTTTGGGTGATCCGCTGTCAGGTTTCGCGTATTTTGGGGAACTGCTTCCAAATTATGTGTATTTTGGAGGAACTTCTACCAGATTATGTGTCTTTTTGGTAAAATGCTGTCAGATTACATAAATTTTTGGGGGATACACTAGGGCAGAGCTCAAACTTCCTTGGCAGACCTTTTACATCACTGCTAAGGTCATGTATATTTGGCCCCACCCATGACCACGCCCACGGTGTGCTTGACCATGCCCATTTTTTGGCGCGCCGCGGAGGTTCTCCAGGTGAGTCCACTCACTTCTTTTCCCAGGACTAGACCCCTGGTTAAAATAGGCACTTCTTCTGTCTGAGAAAGGACTGAGGACTCTCATTAGGGCCCATTCACACACTTGATCGTTTTGCCGGCGATTTTGGCAAAAAGCTCAAACACTAGCGCTTTTCAAAGCGCTAGGGTAATAAAAGTCTATGAGCCTGTTCTCATTTGGGCGATTTGCGCTAATCGCTGCAAATCGCCCACAAATGCTAAATGCAAACACGTAGCCTGCACCATTTTCAGGCGATTTCCCGGCGATCGTATTTAGTGCTATAGAAGCGCAAAACACGATCGCGAAAAAATCCCCAGGTGTGAATGGTGATTTTTTGCCATTAATCGCTAAAGAACGCCAGAGCAAAACGCTAGCAGAATCGCTAGCGTTTTGCAATCAGCAGGTGTGAATGGGCTCTTAGACTTAATTACCCACAAATAAACCCCCATTGTACTTCAAACAGAAAACATTAGTCACACTTGAAGAATTTCACACCTAGCCTGGATAATGGCAGTGGAAAAGTAGCAGGGGGTTGAGCTTCTGAAACATGGCAGCTATTTGAAGCCAGGAGCTGCTTAGATCCCTTTAATGCTATGTGCACATGATGAGATTTTCAACATGTCCGATCTGATCTGTAATCGATTTTCCAATTGATTGTTCGTTTACTTCTATGGAAAATCAATTGGAAATCAGATCGGATATGTTGGAAGTAATTGATCTGGCAGGAACTCTGCCAGAAAATCTCATCGTGTGTACTAGGCATAACACCCGAGGATGGATGCCATCTGGGCCCGGTGCCTTATCAGTTTTGATTTATTTATGGCCTATTTCCACTAGTATACTGTGCGTTTTGCATCCAAATTTGCATATGCAAACTGATTGTGATGTGGAAAATGCATGCTTTTTTATGCAATTTTTTTGCATCAGACTATTAATCTCCATAGCAACATGACATCACTGTGACTACACAGGAAACAGGAGAAAGCATGCTAGAGGGCAGATTGCATAATGGCATAAAACAGATGGCAAAATTTGCATTGTAAATGCAAAAATTAGCATGCAGGACCATTGACTTTCATTTATCACGATTCACATGTAGGGCAGTGTGTGGTGCGGAAATCTGCAGCATGCAGTACACATTTTTTCTGCATCGCAACACATTTGGAAAAACATATTCTATGGAAACAATCCCACTGAACGGCATTGGTTTCATTGTTAATGTGAAAATTCATGTTGTGATTTTGCCATAACTCACAACTGTTTGAGATCAGAAAGAGGGACACTTATGCCACACCTCTGACTACACCCCTGACACATCCCTAGGCATGCATACTATAAAGATTTCATAAGAAAAACATGTTGTTTTATAATTCAAACCACACTGGTCCTTTCTATCCTGGTTCACTTTTCTTCATATTAACATTTGAAAATAAGTCATATATCAATTTAAAGTATTGGAAGAAAGTTTAGAGTCAATTAAACACATTTTCAGTATACAAATACATACATTAACACAGATCTGTACATCAGCCCTGAAAAGAGGGACAAATGAGGAGGAAGGAGGGACAGAGGTTTCTAAAGAGGGACTGTGTGATGCTCACACGGTTCCCGAGAAAACCGTGTGTGCGCCATTTAAGTCAAAAACAAACATTTCATTGCAACAATGACAATTTCTTAAATCGTTTTTTTTTTTTTATACTTCCTGGCTCTGCTAGCAAGCACTGGCAGTTTTACTAATTACATAGTCTCTCTCACCCAAGTGTGAAGAACGGGTCTCCTGACCACATGGGACACCCTAGAGAGTTTATGAGACCATCCATCAGAGGTTAGATGGGCAGAAGCTCATAACAAGCAATCTTCTCTAGACTGTTAAGCCCAATCTACATGATAAGATTCTATTTACGATTCAATTACGATTCTATTTACGATTCGATTAAATCCAACTTGTCCGATCCTGATTCAATTTGATTCAATTCGATTTGCCTTTGCAAAACAATAGCAAATCGGATTGAATCAAATCGAATCAGGATCGGACATGTTGTGCTTAATCGAATCGTAAATAGAATCGTAATTGAATTGTAAATAGAATCTTATCGTGTAGATGGGGCTTTAGGAACCGACCCAGCAGGTGTCCAAAATATAGCTGTCTTCTGGCCTGAGTTGAAAGAGACACAGGAGTGATCCTTATCACTCCAGCTGGGGACTCCCAAAAGTTCAACCAACCTTAAAAACTATATTTAATAATAGGCACAGTTTTGCAATATTTCTGGTGTTACAAAGATATCAGGTTCTTCGAATTCTCAGAGTGTGTTGGACTTCACGTGACACTGGTTCTGAGAGATTTTAAACTATCTGGATCTTCCAGTACCAGTGCTACAAAGGGTGAAAGTAAGAACGGTGATATGAGTCACCCAGACTCCTCATGTTTAGTATCAGAAGCCAATGCCTGCCAATACGAATCTCCAACCTGCCCCAATTTTGGGAACTCCCTGTACTGTGCCAATGCAGTGGAGGACACAGGGACAAATGGAGGACATGGGGGACATAAAGGGGCATAGAGGAGAACACAAGAAGGACCAATGCGAACACATGGGGACAGAGGAGGACACAGGGAAGCACAAGATGTTCAAGGGGGCATGAAATATAAATAGGACATAATCCACAATGCCCCTTTACCATGGATGCTCTAGGTTTAGATATTTTTCCCCTGGTTTTGTCCTCTAAACTTAGGAGTGTTTTATAGTTCGAAAAATACAGTATACTTGTAAAACTTCTGGATTCTATTTGATTTTCTGTTTTCAACGAAGTTGTGTTTTTAACATAGTCGGCAGAAGAAGAGGCACTGGCAGAGATGAAGATGGCACACAGACAACTGGAAAACTGGAAGAGTAGACTGAAGGATAGGTGCTCCGGAGAGGTGAGTTCTCCCTGCTGCAGAATCCTCTGCTGGGGACCACTGCTTGCCGCACATCTCTGGGGCCTTGGGGTGGGTCAGAAACAAACAGACCTAATGCTGCTTATGTGGGGAGTTGCGGTACACATGTCATTGGCTTCAATTCACAGAAAGAAGTTCAGTAGTAGAAAAAAGTTGGTATTTTACCGAATGCAGTATTTTTTTCATTTTTAGAGCAATTCATCATTATTTTATCAACCTCGAGGAGTGTTCGGTAGGAGGTGTAAATTGATACGGAGAGTGTTCAATAAAAGTTTGTAAAACGGTAGTTAGTTGTGCGATATTAATGAATTACATTGGGTATTTCTCCAATCTAGAAGCTGTAAAGCAGAGAATTGTGGGTAGGAGGAGGAGAGTATTTAGCAGCCCATCACCCAGTTTTAGTGCCATAGGCGGAGCAGGCAGACACATGTAGGAAAGAAGGCTTGCTATATATATATATATATATATATATATATATATATATATATATATATATATATATTCCTGAGAACTCGAGTAATATTAAAAGGGACCTTAAACAATAGATGCAATAGATAAAAATTAAATTGGTACTTACCTGTGGCTTCCTCCAGCCCACCGTAGGCTGCGAAGTCCCCCAAAGTCCTCCTAGCTCCTCTCCCGGTCTGGCTGGTGACTTCATTACCGGCGACACTCAGGCCGAGTGTCGGCCCGACACTTCCTGAACGGTGACGCCCTGAGTCATCACGCTGGCCGCTACACGACATCACGCTGGCTGGCGTGACAGTCCTGTGCATGTACGGTTTTCTAACTCTGAACCGCGCATGCACAGGACTGTCACGCTGGCTGCCATGATAACCAGAGATGTCCCGAACGGTTCGCCCGCGAACGGTTCCAGGCGAACTTTAGGTGGTTCGCGTTTGCCGGTGAAGGCGAACTTTTGCGGAAGTTCGATTCGCCCCATAATGCTCCTTTGAGCAGAACTTTGACCCTCTACATCACAGTCAGCAGGCACATTGTCACCAATCAGATTACACTCACCCTTGGAGCCTTACCCCTCCTTATAAAAGGCAAGGTTCTCCTGTCGTTTTACTCACTCGTCTGTCTACAGTAATTAGTTAAGGGACAGCTGCTGACAGACTCTGCTAGGGAGAGTTTAATTAGACTCTTGTAGGCTTGTTCCTAGCTGATTGTTATTCCTTATATTTCCCTCCTCCTAGTATTTCAAAAGCCAGCTTACATACTGTGGCTGGGAACTGAACCCAGGCTGGGCTGGGAATTGAACCCAGGTCTCAGTGTGTGGTAGGTAACTCACTTAACCACTATACCACCAACAACACTACATGCTGAAGCCAGCCTAGCATGTACCATTATGATCAATCCAAGAGAAAAATTAGCTTGCTTAAGGATTTGTAGCATGTCAAAAGCCAACTCATATTGGCTGGGAATTGAACCCAGGTCTCAGTGTGTGGTAGGTAACTCACTTAACCACTATACCATCAACAACACTACATACTGAAGCCAGCCTAGCATGTACCATTATGATCAATCCAAGAGAAACATTAGTTTGCTTAAGGATTTGTAGCATGTCAAAAGCCTACTCACATTGGCTGGGAATTGAACCCAGGTCTCAGTGTGTGGTAGGTAACTCACTTAACCACTATACTACCAACAACACTACATGCTGAAGCCAGCCTAGCATGTACCATTATGATCAATCCAAGAGAAAAAATAGCTTGCTTAAGGATTTGTAGCATGTCAAAAGCCAACTGACATTGGCTGGGAATAGAACCGCCAACAACACTACATGCCAGCCTAGCATGTCTTTTGGAGGGAGGAAGTAAGTCTGCTCCAAGAAGTTTCAGCATGCAGTGTTGGTGGTATAATGGTTAGGATAGCAGCCTACAGAGCGGTAGGCCTGGGTTCTATTCCCAGCCAATGTGAGTTGGCTTTTGACATCCTACAAATCCTTAGCAAGCTAATTTTTCACTTGGATTGATCATAATGGTACATGCTAGGGTGGCTTCAGCATGTAGTGTTGTTGATGGTATAGTGGTTAAATGAGTTACCTACCACACACTGAGACCTGGGTTCAATTCCCAGCCCAGCCTGGGTTCAATTCCCAGCCACGGAATGTAAGCTGGCTTTTGAAATACTACAATTCCCTGGAAGACGAGACCCTCCTCCCTCTGGGAGGAGGGAGAGAGGGATTCCTGATGTCATAAAGCAGTGTAGGCCTGCAATTGAACATTCAATGAAATTTCTGACCTTAAAGCACTGCTTTGTATTAAATCCAGATTTTTTTCTGGGACTTTTGATGTATATTTCACTCAACCATGTCTTCCTTCAAGTATTACACCCCTTGAAACATCTTTTCTATCATTTTTCCAGTCAGCAGAAATTTGTAAAAATGTTTAAGTTTGCCTCCCTATTGAAGTCTATTGCGGTTCGCGAAAGTTCGCGCGAACAGAACCTTCCACGAAAGTTCGCGAACAATGTTCACGAACCGAAAATCGGAGGTTCGCGACATCTCTAATGATAACACGTAGCGGCCGGCATGATGACACAGACCGTCACAGTTTAGGAAGTGTTGGGTCGACACTCGGTCCAGGTGTTGCCGGTAATGAAGTGGGACCGGGAGAGGAGCCAGGAGGACTTTGGGGTACCTCGCGGCCTACGGTGGGCTGGAGGAAGCCCCAGGTAAGTACTGATTTCATCTTTATCTGTTGCTCAGGGTCCCTTTAAGTGCAAATGCATCTTGCAGCTATGCGAGAATGAAATAATGCCAGATGCAATTAGGTCATAAATTGCTCTTAATTTCTGCATTTTTCCTCTGTGAATTGCATTTCTGTCAAAATTAACAATTCCCTACCACATTTCTACCACACATTTACCGAACATTTATCGACCATTCCTCGAATGGTCATTACTTTGTACAGTACTTTTCTGTGAATTCTGCTTTCGAATTTCCGAACTGAAATTATTACCGAATGTGCGGTAATACATTCGGTAACACTCTGCAAATTGAAGCCATTGTTGTCCAGGGCCTGTGTACTTTAATATCTCACTAATCCCGTGGTTATTATTCAGGTTCTTCATTTAGGTTATCAGGAAACCATTTCTAGTATCTCTGTCCAGGCTGTCAGACTAATCTAAACAGAACAAACTAAAGCAGGGCCGGATTTACCATAAGGCACTGTAGGCAAGTGCCTACAGGCGCCTGATGATAGAAAGGCAGCTCACTCCCCTTCCCTGAGTGCCTTTCTCCCTCCTTCCCTATGCAGAGTCCAGATGAGAGTGTAAATGAGAGGTAACTCACCTGGCTCTCAGCATTCCACTGACAAGATCTCTCTTCTGTCAGGGGTACCTCTAATACTGAGGTTCCTCTAGCTACCTAATACTTTGGGGGCACTTCTAGCTACTTAATATTGAGGGTACTCCTGGCTAGAGCTGAACTATTTTTGGTTTTAAACCAAAAATCGCGATGAGGAGCAAGACGGTCTTGAGATTGTCAAAGCCCCGGTTTTGCAGCGTTTTTTTTCTCTCCTGCTCTTCTCCCGCCTCCCGCCTTCTTCAGTAAGTTCTGATTGGCCAGCTTGTTAATTTATTCACTTCACTTCTCTCTCATTGCCGACAGCTGTTGGAGTGGCTTGATCCCGCCTCCTGCAGCAGCATGCCTGTGTCCCGAATTAGGGAGAAATCAGGATGGAGAGCGGTAGAGCAATTGCAGAGAACAGAGCAGAATACAGCCACCGCGGTACATGCTTCCAATACACAGCGATGACATCAATTACAAAGCCCCGCAGTGACTGCTCTGCTCTCATCTCTCCTTGCAATCTTCTCACCTCACTGTCTGCTTTCCCTCACTTCCATCTTTTGTGGAGATACTCCGATATCCTCTGCCTGGGCTGTCACGCTCCAACAGTCATGCCCTCTGACCTTTCCTCCCCCTCTCATCTAAACATTCCCGCACAAGAGGAGTGGATGGACATTGGACACAGAAGCGACCCGCAGAAATGCTCTCCTTGTCCCATGTGGAAGGCTCTGCAAAGTGGGTGATCTGTTCAGAGCATCCCGGCTCCTTGCAGAAAAGTTACACCAGGTGGTTGTCCTGCTGATTGCCAGCCTGAGCCTAAAAGTGTGGTGCCTTGTAAGGGGCTTTTACTTCTGACTTATAAATGCTTATGAACAACTACAGTATTTCTGACATCAAATCATAGTTATACATACTAACAGAACAAGTAGGACTCCTCCTATTGCACCAGTCTGCTAAGGTGCTTGAGAGGTTTTGTGTATAAAAAATTGTGAATCAAATCGAAATCGCAATTTCTGACAGAAATCGTGCAATTCAATCTTTTCCCAAAATCGTTCAGGCCTACTCCTGGCTACCTAATTCATGCAGGGGCACCGGTAGCTATCTATGATGGGCAAGGGAAGTGAGAGAGTAGGGATGCTCATCACGAGTAACCAAGGTGGTTACTCGTGATTCAAATTAGCTTTAATTACCGCAGCTGAGCGGCTAGATGCGGCGGGGTTAATTACCTCTAATGCCGCTCGCCCGCCCTGCGTATCAAAGGGCTTGCAAACGAAGCGACCTATTGGTCACATTGCAAGCTTCGCTATGGTGCACTTCCTCCTTCCGGCTTGAAGGAGGAAGTGCGCCATAGCGAGGTTTTCTACGCGGCCAATAGGTCGCTTGCAAGCCCTTTGAAATGCAGGGTGGGCGAGCGGCATTAGGGGTAATTAACCCCGTCGCATCTAGCCGTTTAGCTGCGGCAATTAAAGCTAATTTGAATCACGAGTAACCACCTTGGTTACTCATGATTTACTCGTGGTGAGCATCCTTATGAGAGAGAAGCACATTTGCGGTGCGGTCCACCGGGGGTTTGTAGGTGCATGGAGGGTGGAGGCTAAGGTGCCAGGACATCTGTGCCTTTAGGCTCCTGAAAGGTAAATCCGGGCCTGAACTAAAGACAGATCCAGCTAAAACAACTTTTTTTACCTCAAAAACTGGTTTGCTGATCATAAAGTCAACATCAGCTAAGGTGATGCATAGATTTCCATAGACAATTTTAATTATTTTGCATCAGCTCTGAGGGCTCGTTCCCACTGTTGCGACGCGATTTCGGCCGCATTCCGACGCTTGTAAAAACGCATGCGGATGAGTTTCCGCATGCGTTTTTACCCGCGATTTCGCATGCGATTTCGCATGGCAGGGTGCCATGCGAAATTAACCATGACGCTGCCAGGGCTAAATAAAATTGAAAAAGGTGCGAAATTGCACGCGAAATCGCGGGTAAAAACGCATGTAACAAACGCATGCGTTTTTACTATTAAATACATTAGCGGCGATTCGCACGGATTCCCGACGCAGGCGAAATCGTTGGCTCTTTTGTGCGTTTTTTTCACGCTGAAAAAAACGCACCTCAACAACGCTACAGTGGAAACAGGCCCATCCACTTGCATTACATGTGCGGATCTGCATGCGTTGGACGCATGCAGATTCGCAATAGTGGGAACGAGCCCTGAGTTTTTTGCCTCTCCCTGATCATCTCTATTCATTATATTCTAACTCACCTAATGACTAACTCAGCTAATGTAAAATTTGCACTGGGGAGTGGGGACCAATGCTCCTTAGCTACGCCAGTAAGCAGAGAAGGTTCATTTACCTGGATGTCTGCCTCTCGCCACAGCGCTCCACCCTTCTGATACTTTCTGCTCCACAGCCGGAACTTTCACAGTGAAACAACAAGTGTCAGGGAGGATGAAGTGCAGCATGGCGCACCATGGAGAGGCAGACATCCAGGTTAACCCTCTCTGCTGCGACCCTCCTTGTCAGGCACAAGTGACCCTGTTCACAGTGCTTAGTTGTGTTGTAGAATAATTCTACATGTCAACTTACTGCCCATACAATTATGTGAGCCTCCTCACCAGGGCCGGTTCTGTCATGAAGCAAGGTGAAACATTTGCATTAGGCACAGAGATTTCAGGGGCAGCATTTTTGTACTGTGTTTACCTTCCTGAGGAGGAATGGAGTGGCTGAGGATGAGCAGTTTGTTTGTCACAGGCTCACAGCCAGCCAGTATGCTGTTGTGTTGGTAATGGGTAGGATGGAGGCTTCCTTAGGTCAATACAAAATGCCTTGATTGCATAGGGAATAGAGTGTAGATTAGATTAGTGTAGAGTGTCGATTAGATTAGTGTAGAGTGTAGATATAGATTAGAGGTGCCTACACTCTATTCCCTATGCCAGGGGTGCCCATTAGGTAGATCGCGATCTACTGGTAGATCGCGAAGGCCTTCATGGTAGATCCTAACCCTACTACATTTTTCATTCTGTATATACAAGTGTGCTCCTAAAATTGTACATAGGTAGATCATTTTGACTTGCTAATTTTTTAAAGTAGCTCACAAGGCGAAAAAGTGTGAGCACCTCTGCCCTATGCTATCAAGGCATTTTTTATTGACCTGAGGAAGTGGGTCATGACCCGTGAAACGCGTTTTCAGATTGCTATTTGGATAAAAACTTTTTACCAGTTAAACTGGTGTCTATATCTTCTGGAGAGGTAAGCAATTACCTCTCTTTTTATTATACAATTTTTTTATTTGTATTTTAAAATACTAAAATAGAACACACATTGGGCACCTCCATCCTACCCACTACCAGTCAGACCTCCTTTGGAGGTAATAGCTTTGCAGTTTTTCTGGAAAGTCTATCGTACTACAGGAGAGCGACCATCCAGTATCCAGCAGGACCTTGCGTACCGAGCAGGGATGGTTCATTCCCTGCAGGCCTATACAGTGGTTGCAGGAACTGCCACCCACCTTTGTGATTATATATTTATGTAAGTTTATCCTCCCTATACCTGATGATACTGCACCACTGGGCTCCCCTTCTCTCCCTATTTCTCACCTAGGTATTCTTGGTTCTTCCGAGAATCACCAAAGAAAAAAACCTATATGCTATTGTGTTGAGCTGCAGCATGTCATGTGAGAACATTAAATGAAGCAGAGTAAATTGTCGGGTGCTGTGCGATCATTCCAAATAAGGAGGGGGGAAGGGCTCACTTGCTTGTGATTCAAATTTGTAGAAAAAGCAAAAAATGAAAGAAAAGCTGGCACTGCTGTAGTGGCTTCATTTATTATGGCAAAACGTCAATATCAAAGGGTTAAAAATTTATTTGTACAAAATTGCATGAAAAAATGATTGGCACATACCAGAGTGAGTGAGGAGGTGCTGTAGATGCCGGTGGGTGTCGGGTATAGGATGCCTGACTGCCGTTTACGCTCATACTGCACTCCTACGGAGGCTGAATTTCCAGAGCAAATGGCTTCTGGTTAAATAGCGCCAGAAAGCCGGCGTGTGACGTTACGTCACGTATTAGCGCCGCCCTAGCTTCCGCAAAACGTACGCGTACGCCATGACGTATACACGTCTGGCCGTACGCGTATATAAGTACGCCTACCTACACGAAGGTACGCATGCCACATTGGTACATGGATACAGCTTGTATTAAGCATGATGTGGCAGTAAGGCGTAAAAATGGCCACGAAGGAGGAAAAACTCCATCTGGTGGCCAAGAAGAGGCGCAGCAGATTTGTTCACTCGGGCTTCAGGGACAAGAAAAAAAATAAAAGTGGGAATAAAAGTGAGGCGGAGGAGGAGAAGTGAGAACAGTGTAGATAAAGTGTGAAATCAGGAGATTCCTGAAAGACGTGAATAAGTACAACTTAGTGTTCCATGGTGCACGAATGGATCAAATCAGGTGCACCAGGTCGCTCTTGCGACCCGCAGGGGAAGCAAAGGGGGGGGGGGGGTTGGAAGGCTCTGTGAAACTAAAAACTTCAAGCCTACTTCCTGGGCGATCTGGCCGCACAGGGGGTAAGAGAGTGGGAGATGGTGGGAAAGGGAGCAGACCCATTGGACGGTCTGATATCAGTAGATCGACATACAGTAGTATACAGCAGAGAGAGATCTATCAGAAATTACATAATATCATTGCAAGAAAAATGTAGTATCTAGTAGGACTAATCAAGGATCCAGAAAACATGAGAGATCCATGTAATCGTTAAGTCCTAATGATCCCATGGCTCCTGATTGTAGGATCAGCATGACTTCCTCTCTTTTCAGTCTCTTTTCTCTGTCCCCACCTCTTGATCCGGGGGGAACGTGTATTATCCCTGCAAAACTTAGTTTAGTGAGGTCGCCGTTATGCTTTTCCCGCATATGTTGGATGACCCATGGAGATCCCTTACCTGACTTTATGGAGCCGTAATGCTCCCTAAAACGTTCATTCAGAGACCTTGTGGTCTCCCCTACGTAAAACCTTCCGCAGGGGCACCACATCGTGTACACCACAAATCGCGTCTGGCAGGTAAAGAGCGAACGCACGAATCGCTGGAGGGGACCAATACGAAAGTTACTCCCGTTGGCCATCGACCTGTATAAAAACATCAGGCGACTGAATATTCAGCTCCACTTTGCCAAAAAGGAATCCATACGTCCACAGCCTACAAACATGGGTTGGAGCAGTACCCAGGTGGGACCGTTAGGCTTCAATCCATATGGGATAAGCAGGATCTCAAAAAATCTGGAACTCCTCTGCGAGTTGGAGGACAGCACACCTTTCGAAAATCAAGAAGCCACCGGAACCACCTTGGAACGCCCCACATTCAAACCATGTAGATCTATCGCCCCCTTTCCGGTTCAATCGGGATCAAGTCTGGATATATTCCAGAAAGTGGTGGAAAGATAACTTAAAGCAGAAAAATATGCGGCATTTTATTGATAAGACTAATAAGAATGCGGTCTGTAAAGACTTCTTATGTGATTGTCTCTGCTTCGTGTTAACCCATAACGCCCTTCTTTTTGATAAAAGATGGTATTGGCAGGTGTCTGGGACCGCGATGGGGACGGGCGGTCTCCTGCACTTATGCCAATATATTTTTGGCATGGTGGGAGGAGCTTTTTATACACTCAGCGGATAATCCATACAGGTCGAGCCTCAGGATGTGGTCCTGGTATGTGGACGACATCCTTGTGTTTTGGTCAGGGACTTGTGAAACCTTTTTTAACTTTCTGTCCCATATTAATTGCAATAATATAAATATGGCATTTACAGCCACGTTTGATTCTAGGAACATTGCTTTCTTGGACCTTGAACTTGCAATTGAGGGAAACAGATTGATTTCAAGAGGTTATCGGAAGCCAACAGCATCCAATGCTATATTACATAGAGCCAGCTTCCACCCTGTACATGTTACCCGGACCTTACCATTTGGCCAGTTCCTCAGACTTTGTCGCAACAACGCGAATGACGACGATTTTCGTCGGCAGTCTGAGGAACTGGGTACCAGACTTTTAGCTAGAGGATATGAGGAGCAAACTTCAGGAATGCAAACCAACGGAAGCGATCTGGACTCCTTGTAAGGAGAACTCCTTCAGGAAGTACTTCAATAGGTCAGCGAAGAATTCCTTTCTCATTTGGCTATACATCCATGGCAGACCAAACAAAAAAAGTGATTCTCAGGAACTGGGATATCCTACTAAGGGTATCATTCATAAAGAGGCTGTCGGTAAGGGGAATCAATGCGGAAAAACACCGCTGGCGGTGTTTTAGACTTCTGGGTGGGCATTCATAAAGAAGTATCCATGTGCGGAAGCAGTGCGGAGATTCCCCGAACTAGGCTGGCGGTAGGCAGGCGGTAGGCAGGCGGAGACACGGAAGCTGCCGAGTTGATACATTTCTCCGTGTTCCGCTCTGCTGCAGCTGCCTGGGAGGTCTGTGTGTCTCCATTCACTTGCATTGGTATCGCCACATCAGAGGGAGCGGTACTTCCCGACCTCACACCGCTTGCGGTGATCTTTATGAAAGAACATTTTGCTACATTTGTACCGATAATCACCGCACAAGGCGGTGATTTATCACTCTGCTCGGTAGTGTCATTTTTTCATGCGGAAAGAGCCTTTATGAATGCTGACTTTGCCGAGTGGTCGGTAAAGTCAGCTGTTTTTAGCATTTCCACATGCGGAAATGCTTTATGAATGATAGCCTAAGAGATCCTATACTGAAACCCCTGGTTGCAGAGGGACCCTTGTTTTCATTTAGAAGATGTACAACAATTGGTTCCTTAATTAGCAGAAGCGAATTTAAATCTCCAAGCGGAAGCGACTGGCTCCGCGAAGGTGGTCCGCGGGGAAACCATCGTTGTGGCCACTGCAAATCGTGTCAGCAGATGGCTGCCGGGAGTAACTTTCGTATTGGTCCCCTCCAGCGATTCGTGCGTTCGCTCTTTACCTGCCAGACGCGATTTGTGGTGTACACGATGTGGTGCCCCTGCGGAAGGTTTTACATAGGGGAGACCACAAGGTCTCTGAATGAACGTTTTAGGGAGCATTACGGAATCCATAAAGTCAGGTAAGGGATCTCCATGGGTCATCCAACATATGCGGGAAAAGCATAACGGCGACCCCACTAAACTAAGTTTTGCAGGCATAATACACGTTCCCCCCCGGATCAAGAGGTGGGGACAGAGAAAAGAGACTGAAAAGAGAGGAAGTCATGCTGATCCTACAATCAGGAGCCATGGGATCATTAGGACTTAACGATTACATGGATCTCTCATGTTTTCTGGATCCTTGATTAGTCCTACCAGATACTACATTTTTTTTTTGCAATGATATTATGTAATTTCTGATAGATCTCTCTCTGCTGTATACTACTGTATGTCGATCTACTGATATCAGACCGTCCAATGGGTCTGCTCCCTTTCCCACCATCTCCCACTCGCTTACCCCCTGTGCGGCCAGATCGCCCAGGAAGTAGGCTTGAAGTTTTTAGTTTCACAGAGCCTTCCCCCCCCCCCCCCCTTTGCTTCCCCTGCGGGTCGCAAGAGCGACCTGGCGCACCTGATTTGATCCATTCGTGCACCATGGAACACTTGGACTTATTCACGTCTTTCAGGAATCTCCTGATTTCACACTTTATCTACACTGTTCTCACTTCTCCTCCTCCGCCTCACTTTTATTCCCACTTTTAATTTTTTTCTTGTCCCTGAAGCCCGAGTGAACAAATCTGCTGCGCCTCTTCTTGGCCACCAGATGGAGTTTTTCCTCCATCGCGGCCATTTTTACACCTTACTGCCACATCATGCTTAATACAAGCTGTATCCATGTACCAATGTGGCATGCGTACCTTCGTGTCGGTAGGCGTACTTATATACGCGTACGGCCAGATGTGTATACGTCATGACGTACGCGTACGTTTTGCGGAAGCTAGGGCGGCGCTAATACGTGACGTGACGTCACACGCTGGCTTTCTGGTGCTATTTAACCAGAAGCCATTTGCTCTGGGAATTCAGCCTCCGTAGAAGTGCAGTTTGAGCGCGAAACGGCAGTCAGGCATCCTATACCCGACACCCACCAGCATCTACAGCACCTCCTCACTCACTCTGGTATGTGCCAATCATTTTTTACGCAATTTTGTACAAAGAACTTTTTAACCCTTTGATATTGACGTTTTGCTATAATAAATGAAGCCACAACAGCAGTGCCAGCTTTTCTTTCATTTTTTGCTTTTTCTACAAATTTGAATCATACTGCTATCTCTACTAGCTTGAGCACGCTGACACAGAGCTTACAAGAGGAGGGGCTAATCATTCCACCAGTGCACGTTCTACAGCTGAACTGTATCCACACTGCAGTGCCAACCCACCACCATATTTTGCATTTGCCGCACTTGCTTGTGAATCAAGCCCAGTACTGTTTACAGCCTCATAGAATTGTATGGGCAGTGAGCTGACATGCAGAATTATTCTACAAAGCAACTGACCACAGTAAACTAGAGGCCAGCTAATTTTTCAGACCCACACCCGACCCTCAGCCCGACTAACCGCACCCCAATAAAAATCAAAACAGGTACCCGAACCCGACCATATTTCGGGTAACCCGCGGGTACCTGACCCGATGCAGGCCTCTACTGTGAACTAGGCCTTGCTGTTAGCAATAACATATGTAACCCCTGATGTGCAAAACAAATGGCGTTCCCCCTTAGCTTAGCACATAAAATGATAAAAAATGAGGCGCATTAGCCAAGCACCTAACTATCTTAGCATAAAATAAAAGTGATATTGAATTTAATTCAATCTGCAACAACTGATTTTTTTTTTCTGGTAAATGTTGAAAAAAATGGATTTGTAGATAAGGTAAGAAATATTTAAAGATAATTTGTAAGGAAAAAAGTGCCCCTATGGGGTACTTACCTCAGGAGAGTGAAGCCTCCGGATCCTAATGCGGTTTCCCCCGTCCTCCTGTGTAGCCTCGATACAGCACTAGCTCCCTCCTGAAAATCCTCTGGATGCACGCAGGCGCAGTAGCGCCTGAAGCACACCATGCTATTTACCTTTGCAATCCAGTGCAGGCGCAGTACCATCTTCCCACTCAGGCACCAGCAGAAATATCACAGCCCGATCGGGTCCGCTCTACTGTCCAGGCGCGAGACGCCTGAGCAGTAGAGCATACCCAATCAGGCTCGGCTAATATTGCTGGAGCTTGAGGAAGGAGAATGGAAAGATGGTACTGTGCCTGTGCTGGATTGCAAAGGTAAATATTGCCATCTACTGCTGTCTGGGGGTCCCGGCGCTGGCCCCGGTGCAGTCGCATCCTCCGCATCCCCTATTGCTATGCCACTGTCTCTACCGTAATGCCCTTCTCGGATACAAGCACGTACCATTTTGCTTCTCGTAAAACTGTGCTCGCACATCCTTACCAACATTTATTAGTAGTATAATGTGTACAAGGTTTATATAAAAAAATAGTATTGTGGGAGCTGCTCTTTAAGGGTCTTTTATACGTTTCACAGGACTTTTCAAAGGTATCTGTGAAGCCTGCACTGCCAAGTGACTTTTGGACTGATCCCAAGAAGGTGAGAGAAGAAAATACTGATGATTCTGATCAAAGCTGTGATGAGCTGGAAAACATCTTGGGGGACTCCAAGCAGAGCAGAAAAAAATTCAAAGAGAAAGAAGCTGCGGCAAGCCAAAATGAACCTGATGTATTGCGAATGAATATAACTGTGCGTGTAATAACTGGTGGTGCTGATGTGGCAGATGCTGCAGTTCAAACTGGGCCAAGCTCTGAGGATGCTGCTGGGGTTGGGGCACATACTGGGGATGGTGCAGGAACTGGTGCTGGACCAGGTATTGGGCATAATGCTGGTGCTGTGGCAGGTTCTAGGGATGCTGCTGGGGCATGGAATGGGATTGATGTCTCTGGTGCTAGGGAAAGAACCGGGGATGGTGCTGTGGCAGATGGTGTGGAAAGTGCTAAGGATATAACAGGCACTAGGGCTGGCGCTGGAGCAGGTGTGGCAGAATCATTTGATGCTGAAAAACCTTTTATAAGTACTGTGAAAGATTCTGTGGAAATTGTTGGGGTTATAGCTAGGGCAATACTTGGGTCAGGTTGGGGGGGTGCTGGTAAGACAGGGACTACGGCTAGCCCTAGAGAAATTGTGGAAGCTTATTTAAAGAATTCTGGAATACAATTGGCAGACTCTGTGCGTGATGCTATAATAAGTGCTGTGGCTAGTGCAACGAATAGAGCTGTATCTGCTGGATTGAATACGATTGGGGAAAAAATTAAGGGACGTGTTTGTGCTGAAACTAGGAAAGATGATAAAGGAAGTCCTACAGAAAGTGGTGGTGGAAGTGATGCAGCAAGGGGTGGGAGAGGTGATGCAGCAGGTGGTGGTGGAAGTGATGCAGCAAGCGGTGGGAGAGGTGATGCAGCAGGTGGTGGTGGAAGTGATGCAGCAGGTGGTGGTGGAAGTGATGCAGCAGGTGGTGGGAGAGGTGCTGCAGCAGGTGGTGGGAGAGGTGCTGCAGCAGGTGGTGGAGCAGGTGCTGCAGCAGGTGGTGGGAGAGGTGCTGCAGCAGGTGGTGGGAGAGGTGCTTCAGCAGGTGGTGGTGGAGTCGATGCAGCAAGTGGTGGGAGAGGTGCTGCAGCAGGTGGTGGGGGAGGTGCTGCAGTAAGTGGTGGGAGAGGTGCTGCAGCAGGTAGTGGGGGAGGTGCTGCAGGTGGTGGGGGAGGTGCTGCAGCAAGTGGTGGGAGTGGTGCTGCAGCAGGTGGTGGGGGAGGTGATGCAGCAGGTGGTGGGGGAGGTGCTGCAGGTGGTGGGGGAGGTGCTGCAGCAAGTGGTGGGAGAGGTGCTGCAGCAGGTGGTGAGAAAGGTGCTGCAGCAGGTGGTGGGGGAGGTGCTGCAGCAGGTGGTGGGGGAGGTGCAGCAGCAGGTGGTGGGGGAGGTGCTGCAGCAGGTGCTGGGGGAGGTGCTACAGTAAGTGGTGGGAGAGGTGCTTCAGCAGGTGGGGGGAGAGGTGCTGCAGCAGGTGGTGGGGGAGGTGCTGCAGCAGGTGGTGGGGGAGGTTCTACAGCAAGTGGTGGGGGAGGTGCTGCAGCAGGTGGGGGGGGAGGTGCTGCAGCAAGTGGTGGGAGAGGTGATACAGCAGGTGGTGGGGGAGGTGCTGCAGCAGGTGGTGGGGGAGGTGCTACAGCAAGTGGGGGGAGAGGTGCTGCAGCAGATGGTGGGGGAGGTGCTGCAGCAGGTGGTGGGAGAGGTGATGCAGCGGGTGGTGGGGGAGGTGCTGCAGCGGGTGGTGGGGGAGGTGCTGCAGCAAGTGGGGGGAGAGGTGCTGCAGCAAGTGGTGGGAAAGGTGATGCAGTAAGTGGTGGTGGAGGTGATGCAGCAGGTGGTGGGGGAGGTGCTGCAGCAAGTGGTGAGAGAGGTGATGCATCAGGTGGTGGAGGAGGTGCTGCAGCAGGTGGTGGAGGAGGTGCTGCAGCAGGTGGTGGGGGAGGTGCTGCAGCAGGTGATGGGGGAGGTGCTGCAGCAAGTGGTGGAGGTGATGCAGCAAGGAGTGGGAGAGGTGCTGCAGCAGGTGGTGGGGGAGGTGCTGCAGCAAGTGGTAGGGGAGGTGCTGCAGCAAGTGGTGGGGAAGGTGATGCAGCAAGTGCTGGGAGAGGTGCTGCAGCAAGTGCTGGGGGAGGTGCAGCTAAAAGTGCTGGGGGAGGTGCTGCAGCAAGTGCTGGGAGAGGGAGAGGGGCTGCAGCAAGTACTGGGGGAGGTGCTGCAGGAGGTGCTGGGAGAGGTTCTGGATCTGGTTCTGGTTCAGGAAATGCTAGGAAAGATGCTACAGCAAATGCTGAGACAGATGGTGCAGGAAGTGCTGGGGCAGATGCTGCAGCAAGTGCTGAGGCCTATGCTGCAGGAAATACTGAGACAGGTCCTGCAGCAAATACTGGTTCAGATGGTGCAGGACGTGCTGGGGCAGATGCTGCAGGAAGTACTAGGACAGCTGCTGCAGCAAATGCTGGTTTGGATGGTGCTGTGGCAGATGCTGCACCAAGTGCTGGGACAGAGGATGAAGAAAAAGCTGGAGGGGATGGTGCAGCAAGTGGTGGGACCGGTGCTGCAGGAAATGCTGGGACAGATGCTGCAGGAAGTGCTGGGACAGATGCTGCAGGAAGTGCTTGGACAGATGCTGCAGCAGGTGATGTAGCAGGTATGGTAGTAGGTGTGGCAGGTACTGCTGCAGAAGGCTTAATAAAAATGATTTATTTTCTTTTTACAGTTGCAGTACTTGCTGGCCTTACATTTATATTAGGTGCACGGGTGGCTGGAGTAACTATGGGTGCAGCAATGGGAGTTGCAATAAAAGCTGTACAGGAAGTAGTAGTAGGAGCCGGGGCCGGGTTTAAACTTTTTACAACCAAAAGGCCCACTATCACCAGCCGCTCCCTGACTGACAGCATCTTGACCAACCTCCAACCCCGCCCTTTCCCCTCACCCTTTCCCCTGCCAGCAGCGAATCACTGATTCTACATCCTCCCCTCCATCAGTCGCTGTGCATCGCCAGGGCCGGTTTTGTATTTTTTACCGCCCAAGGCCAACCATACCATCTGTATGGTTGTTATCTCTGTGTGCCTCAATGAGAATTCTCCTTACTTTCCATCATTGGTGTCACAGACAATAGCTATTTTAGTAATATGTTTATAGATTATAAGTTATGTTTTGAAATTTTATGTTATGCTTTCCATCTCATTAATGATGGACCCATTGCGTCACCATGAGAGTTAGGCTGTATGAAGTATACCTGCAGGATAGAGCTTACAGGTCTTGCAGGGACGGCACAAGTACAGGACAGAGAGTTCAACGGTTAAAGCTGTTCTTGTAGATAGGGATGACTGCATAGAACAGCTTTCCTGCCCCTCACTGAGCCGCCCTAAACTTCTAGTGCCCTAGGCCATGGCCTATGTGGCCTTGCCAGAAATCCGGCCATGTGCATCACTCTTCTGCATGCTCTTTTATTATGTGCACTGGCTAGGATACTAGCTGCCACCACCAATCTGGCTACATGCCTGCAAAGAGTCCAGCTTTCTGCAACGCTGCGCCCCACCACACCAGGTGATCAGATCAGCCAGTAGAGCCACGGCTGACAGAGGGCATCCTCATCCTGGAGGGACCCAGCTATGGCTACCCACAGCAGTCAAGTCTGGTACAGCCAAGCTGATGATTAGCAGCAGCTCCTTCACACCAGAGGGCATCCTGCCCTCCACATGCTCTCCTCCCGAGTTCCTCACTAGCTTTACACTGCAGCCCCAAACCTCTAACCCCTGTCACACTGAACCAGGTCATCCACGTGGCTCCATTCTCCACCTCCTGCACAGCGCAGAGCAGCAGTTTACAACCATGATACACACAGAGAGCCCAACGCAGATCACACAGGATGTTGCCACTGCTGCACACCACCATAGTTGGCTTTGTAAACAAGTACAATGAGCTGGCCTACCATCACGAGGTCGATACGGTATTCCATTGGTGCAAGGAGAACAAACTGGTCCTCAACACAACCAAAATCGTTGAGATGATCCAGGGGCGCCTGACCCAACAGGCAGTACAGGCGGTCGCCTGGGGCATTGGGCATGTCAGCAGGCGCAGACGTGGCCACCTACCGCCGCTATATAAGCGGATTTTCATGCTTTTAATAACTGTATGCAGAGCACATGGTCTTGAGCTATGAGGGAGATCGCCACCACCTCCATACACTCCCACCTCCGCCCACGGCCAATAGAGGGAGAAACAGAGCTCTGCTCCATACCTTCACTTCTAAGGCCGCCCCCCGCTTCACAGCAGTAGCGACAGTGTTTACTGAGCTGCGGCCCGCCTCTAATTCCGCCCCCTTGCCAGCCAAGCCAGGAGTTAGGGCGACATGCTGCCTGACCTTTGACATGACCTGCGTCCCCCAGAGACTGGAGCTGCCAGCCACACTGCAGTGGGTGGACGGACCGGACTTGTGTGTGTGTGTGTGAGGTAGCAGGAAGCCTTCACACATGCACAGCAGCCACTGATGAGGGATATAGAGTGACACAGCTGCACGTGCCAGGACGAGGGGGAGAGATGAACCGTGACCTGTCTGCAGTCTGCCGCTATTACCAGGGAGAAAGTGCCTGAATCTGGATGTTAGGACCTCTGTGTCCTGTTACTGCTATCACTACCTGCATCCTGGACAGTAAAAACCAAGCACTAATGATTAATCATTCTGATTATTAGCGTATACATTGTCACTTACAGTACATGCTGATTAATCAGCAGAGCAGCCAGTTGTCATACTGTTCAGGCCAGGATAATGATGGGACATGCAGTGACAGAAGCAGAGACAGGGAAGCACTGTGCAGCCAGGTCCGGGCCGCCCATAAGGCGGGGTTGAGGCAGGCGGCAGAAGTTGGGGGCGGCGCCTGCCTAGTTGTGGGTGGGGGGCCGCCGATCTGGAGGGGTAGCAGCAAGGAAGGGGGAGCAGCGGGCACAGTAGTGGGGAGAGGTGTTGGACCCCCCCTCCCTCACCTGGGGCTCCACCGCCCCCTCTCCCCCTCCAGCGATTTGCTTAGAATTCAATTACCTTCAGCCAGGCAGCGGGAGTGCAATGACTCACCTTCTTCCTGGACCCTGCGCTGTGTTCCACCGCTTGCATCATGCAAGCAGGGGAACGTCACAGAGGAGCTCACAAGCTAATCCTACCATAGTCAAAGTCTAATGTCCTACCATATTAATATTATGTATTTATATAGCACTGACATCCTCTGCAGCACATTACAGAGTACATAGTCATGTCACGGACTGTCCTCAGAGGAGTTCACACTCTAATTCCTACCATAGTCATAGTCTGATGGCCTAACATATTATTATTATTATGTATTTTTATAGCACTGACAACTTTTGCAGCACTATACAGAATACATAGTCATGTCTCACCAGGGGCACTTGATGCACCAGACCGTACAGGCGGTCACCTGGAGCGCTGTGCGGGTGGCCAGGAAGGGGGGAGGAGCACAGCTACAGGAGGGGGGGCTAGACAAAATGGCTAGAGGTCGCCCTGATACTACCTCACATCTTGTCCCCCCTCCCCATTCCTGGAAATCATTATGTTTTTTAATTATCATGTTACTTTTATCACTGCCATTGCCAATTCTGCATCTTGTATTCTGTATTTTATATCGTTTTTGTATTTTGTCACCAATTATGTACTTTGTATATTGGTGTACACCATTGTCTGTATTATTATGTACCTAATGTTCATTTCTTACTTTGTACAGCGCCACAGAATATGTTGCCGCTTTATAAATCAATAATAATATCTGCTACTTTGCTGTTATTGAGTACTAGCTGGTCGCCCGGCGTTGCCCGGGTGTGTAATTGGCTAGTGTAAGCTCTGCCCACTTTTTCTAATCCTAACACACAATTACTCAAAGATGACCTAGTTTGTGAGGTTTGTGGTCTTTGGCATCAATAATTGGCATTGAAATGAAATAAATCTAATTGGCTGTGGCTCCAGTCCTTTGAAAATCAATAGGTGAATTTTGATTAGCTTTTGTAGGCTCCACCCACTTTTCTGAATATTAATCCCAGTCACCCAGTGACCAACTGTGCAAAGTTTAAGAACCCTGCCATTGACAGTGTAAGAAAAACAAAAGTTTGCTTTCTTAACCACCCTGGCGTTCTATTAAGATCGCCAGGGCAGCTGCGGGAGGGTTTTTTTTTAATAAAAAAAAAACGATTTCATGCAGCCAACTGAAAGTTGGCTGCATGAAAGCCCACTAGAGGGCGCTTCTAGCCCATATTTCTGATCGCCTCCGGCGATCCGCAGTAACAAGGAAGGCCGCAATGAGCGGCCTTCCTTGTTTCGTTTTGCTCGTCGCCATGGCGACGAGCGGAGTGACGTCATGGACGTCAGCCGACGTCCTGACGTCAGCCGCCTCCGATCCAGCCCTCAGCGCTGGCCGGAACTGTTTGTTCCGGCTGCGCAGGGCTCGGGCGGCTGGGGGGACCCTCTTTCGCCGCTGCACGCGGCGGATCGCCGCGCTGCAGCGGCGATCGGGCAGCACACGCGGCTGGCAAAGTGCCGGCTGCGTGTGCTGCTTTTTACAGCGAGCAAATCGGCCCAGCAGGGCCTGAGCGGCAGCCACCGGCGGTGATGGACGAGCTGAGCTCGTCCATACATTAAAACAGAAAGAATTTGCGATAATTCAGGTTGGAGTGAGCTTAAAATGTCACCCAGTGCATCACTGTTGAATATATGCAAATTAACCATTGTTACCCTTAGAAGCTAAACACACCTCCAGAACAACCACTGTAATGCAATGATGTATCAGTTTGTTAAATTGTACAGAGCCATAATAATCCAACACGCATACAGACTGTTTTGGATTGTTTGATCCTTATCAGTGCATGGCATAGATTAATTTAGCTCTATGCAGTAGGGCTTGTAACACCGAGAGGTACAGACTACCCAGCAAGCTCATGGTGACCCAGAACTCATTGGAGTGTGTAAGGGACTACAATTGTCCTAAAAGCCCCCTTACTAAGATGTTAAGAAAAACAAACATTTGCTTTCTTAAAACAGAAATAATTTGCGATAATTCAGGTTGGAGTGAGCTTGAGATGTCTCCCAATGCATCACTGCTGAATATATGCAAATTAACCATTCTACCCTTAAGCTATCATTCATAAAGCATTTCCGCATGCGGAAATGCGTAATACCGCTGACTTTATCGACCACCGAGCAAGTTCTGCATTCATAAAGCCTCTTTCCGCATGCGGAGCTGACATTCCCGTGCAGAGTGACAACGTACCGCCTTGTGCGGCTTTGATACGCAGTTATCCAGAAAAAGTAGCAAAAGGTTCATTCATAAACATTTCCGCATAGCGGTATGCGGAAGGGGATTACCGATCCCCTGGATGTAGCGGGAAGCTTGCGGAGTACATGTAAGTGAATGGGACGGACCTCCCACACATCAGCAGAGAGAGCACCGCATGGAGGGACTCGACCAGCTTTTCTGTTTCCGCATGCCTACCGCCCGCCTGCCGACACCATGCTCCAGAAAACCTCCGCACTGCTACCGCCCCAGGCACAAAGTTTATGAATTACCACCCAGAAGGCACAACTACCGACGGCGGTATTCTCCCGCACGGGTTCCCCTTACCGACAGCCTGTTCATGAATGATAGCCTTAGAAGCTAAACACACCTCCAGTGTAACAGTGTAAGAATGGCTGCAGTTTACATTTTCCAGTGAAATTTGTATTTGTCTCTTTTTGGTTATGGGAATAAAAAGTATCCTATACTTTATTCCAGGTAATGTACTATGTGTGTGCCAAATTTCATTCAAATCCGTTCAGCCGTTTTTGCGTGATCGAGTAACAAACATCCAAACATCCAAATATCCAAACATCCGAACTCTCCCATTTATTATATTAGTAGGATTTTCTTCCTGCTTTCTTCCTACTTTATTTCTTGTTTGCTTCCTGTATGTGCCAAAACAAATTCTGAATACGATCCTGTGATACTTGGCAAATTAAACTGATCCTGACATGCTAAAGGAAGCAGCCTCACTGCACAAATGCGCCAATTTGAAAGCACCATAGGAATATCATTGCATTGTGTTTGCATGCAATTATATTGTCCATTGCAATGCAACGTAATGGACTTAAGACCCATACATACGCTAGATCAGGGGTGCCCACACTTTTTGGACTCACGAGCTACTTTGAAAATTCCCAAGCTCGAGAGATCTACCAAGATTTAAAATAGCTTGCTATAGGTGCCCCCAATAGGAGTAACTAGGCATAGATGCCCCCATATAGATAGCTAGGCATAGATGCCCCCATATAGATAGCTAGGTATGGGTGCCCCCCATACAGATAGCTAGGCATAGGTGTCCCCCATATAGACAGCTAGGCATAGGTGTCTCACATATAGATAGCTAGGCATAGGTGCCCCCCATATAGATAGCTAGGTATGGGTGCCCCCCATATAGACAGCTAGGCATAGGTGTCTCACATATAGACAGCTAGGCATAGGTGTCTCACATATAGATAGCTAGGTATGGGTGCCCCCCATATAGACAGCTAGGCATAGGTGTCTCACATATAGATAGCTAGGTATGGGTGCCCCCCATATAGACAGCTAGGCATAGGTGTCTCACATATAGATAGCTAGGTATGGGTGCCCCCCATATAGACAGCTAGGCATAGGTGTCCCACATATAGATAGCTAGGCATAGGTGTCCCCCATATAGACAGCTAGGCATAGGTGTCTCACATATAGATAGCTAGGCATAGGTGTCTCACATATAGATAGCTAGGCATATGTCACAGTCACAGTACTACATACCTCGCTGGGCATGCAGAGTCAACGTGGTGGAGAACGTGGTGGAGGAGAGCGGCGGACGGAGAGGAAGGGAGGCGGGCCGAGGAGGAAGGAGGTGGGCTGGGAAGGAAGGGGGTGAGCAGGACACGGCTCTCGCTTGCCGCGCCTCTCCTTATTGGCTGTGTGCTGCTCTGCGTAAGGCAGCAGAGCAGCACAATTAGATGGTATGCCGGTGCTGCAAAGTTAGCGTCTGGCGTAGTATTTTAAAATGCCGACCGCGATCTACCCAGCAGTCCTTCGCAATCTACTAGTAGATCGCAATTGACAGATTGGGCAGCCCTGCGCTAGATGAATGTGGTACTACAGGTAATGGAAAGCGATGCTTTGGGCAACATCACTGGGCTGAGGCTGTATAGATGACAGGCTAATGACATGTTCTGTAGCAATACGGTGAAAACCATCTAGTAAGCAACTACATCAATTGATTTTCATGACTATTTACTGATTATAAACAAATAATTTAAGTACAATGTGCAGAAGATTCTAAACACAAGATCAAAAGGGCCCAAAACAGAACACAAAATCACAATCAATGAATTCCATGTTATCAATTCAGCAAAGAGGGGGGAAATTAAAAACAATTGAAACCACAGAACACAATTGATGGGTAAAATCATGACCGGTTGCCATAATGGCTTCAATTCGCAAAGCATTGCCGTATGTGGTAATGCAGCGTTATACTCAGCGATGCTGTCCTGGTGGGCTTCCGAGAATGTTGTCCATGTCATCCTCCTCCTGCGGCAGTGGGCGGTTGCCCTAAGGAACGTGCACTTCTACAAGACAGTTGTAGCTGCAGGGGGAGTTGGAGCTACAGCACTGGAGCTAAGGCCAGGGTATTTAAACCCCGACCACTTAGCACTCAGTGTTGTCTCATCTCCTGATAGCTGTGGTGTGTAGCCACGCCATTCGTATCAGTCAGTCCTGTCCAGTCAGTCATGTCCAGTCAGCCCTGTCTCATCTGTTCATTCACTCCTGTCTTCAGTCCGTCCTTCCCTTACCACAGGGTTCCCCCCTCCTGTTCTTCTCATCACTGGTGGGGCAGCCCTGGAGGTCTTGACCTGGTGGGCACCATTCAGCAAAGTAGTACGTCGCCCACTAGGGGTGATGGCCCATTTTCCCTTGTGGAGTGCGCTGTTGAAGACCAGTGCCCACTTAGTCTCCACGCCCAAGGGATGCCAGCACCAATCACTGGTACTGAGATCAACAGGACTTTGACATGCAGAAAACAGCTGATTTTACTGAACATTTAATGAAATGTCAATTCACTAAAGCTGTTATCGCATGCATGGTAATCTAAAATTTCAGAACAGTGAGGTAAATTACTGACTTGTGTGGTAAATACCTCAACACGTCAGTAAATGCCATTATATAAAGATTTAAACATGTGGTAAAGAGAAGAGAGATGCTTGGTATTTATTTCCAGCTGTAATCTGACAGAAACAATGCAATAGCGTTGACAGACAGCAGAAAGCAGAGAGCCAACAGGGAGAGCTTCCACCTTCTGCGTCTTTCTTTTGCATCAATTATTTTTTATTGCAAGTTTTATACAGTGCATACAAACCAATCCTACTAATATAATAAATGGGAAAGTTCGGATGTTTGTTACTCGATCACGCAAAAACGGCTGAACGGATTTGAATTAAATTTGGCACACACATAGTACATTACCTGGAATAAAGTATAGGATACTTTTTATTCTCATAACCAAAAAGAGACAAATACTGGAAAATGTAAACTGCAGCCACTCTTACACTGTTACACTGGAGGTGTGTTTAGCTCCTAAGGGTAGAATGGTTAATTTGCATATATTCAGCAGTGATGCACTGGGAGACATCTCAATCTCACTCCAACCTGAATTATCACAAATTCTTTCTGTTTTAAGAAAGCAAACTTTTGTTTTTCTTAACATCTTAGTAAGGGGGCTTTTAGGACCATTGTAGTCCCTTACACACTCCAATGAGTTCTGGGTCACCAGGAGCTGGCTGGTTAGTCTGTACCTCTCGGTGTTACAAGCCCTACTGCCTAGAGCCAAAGTAAGCCATGACATGCACTGATGAGGATCAAACAATCCAAAACAGTCTGTATGCATGTTGGATTATTATGGCGCTGTACAAATGAACAAGCTGGCACATCATTGCATTCCAGCAGTTCTGGAGGTGTGTTTACCTGCTAAAGGTAATAATGGTTAATTTGCATATATTCAGCAGTGATACACTGGGAGACATCTCCAGCTCACTCTAACCTGAATTATCATAAATTCTTTCTGTTTTAAGAAAGCAAACTTGTTTTTCTTACACTGTTAACCCCCCTGGCGGTATAAAAAATTCCACCAGGAGGGAGCACAGCAGTTTTTTTTTTCTTTTTTCTTATATCATGTAGCGAGCCCAGGGCTCGCTACATGATAGCCGCTGCTCAGCGGCATCCCCCCGCCCGCTTCGATCGCCTTCGGCGATCTCCGATCAGGAAATCCCGTTCAAAGAACGGGATTTCCTGGAGGGCTTCCCCCGTCGCCATGGTGACGGGGCGGGATGACGTCACCGACGTCGGGACGTCATTGGGAGTCCCGAACCACCCCTCAGCGCTGCCTGGCACTGATTGGCCAGGCAGCGCACAGGGTCTGGGGGGGGGGGGGCCGCGGCGCGACGGATAGCGGCGATCGAGCTCGGGGCGGCGGCGATCGGTGTGCTGATGCAGCTAGCAAAGTGCTAGCTGCGTCCAGCAAAAAAAAAAATTAAACAAATCGGCCCAGCGGGGCCGGAGAAAACCTCCTGCGCGGCTTACCCCGAACTACGTTCGGGGTTACCGCCAAGGAGGTTGATGGTAGGGTTCTCAAACTTTGCACAGTTGGTCGTTGGGCGACTAGGATTATTATTCAGAAAAGTGGTTGGAGCCTATAAAAGCCAATCAAAATTCACCTATTGATTTTCAAGGGGAATATTTACATTTCTGCTATTCTTGCACTGTTAATGGCACAAGCCTCAAACCTGGTACAGTTGATCATTGGGTGACTGGGGTTCAATTTCAGAAAGGGGGTGGAGCCACAAAAAGCCAATCAGATTTGTTTCATTCCAATGCAAATTATTGTTGCCAAACACCGCAAAGCTCACAAACTTGGTAATTGAGTAATTGATTAATTGTGTGTTAGGGTTAGGAAAGTGGGCACAGCCAACACTAGCCAAATACATAAGCGGGCAATGCAGGGTCATAAGTGAGCGGAGACAAATACAAATTTTACTGAGGAAATGTAAACAGCAGCCATTCTTACACTGTTAATGGTAGGGTTCTCAAACTTTGCACAGTTGGTTACTGGGTGACTGGGGTTAATATTCAGAAAGTGGGTGGAACCTACAAAAAACAATCACAAATTACCTATTGATTTTTCAGGGGAATATTTCATTGCTGCCATTCTTGCACTGTTCATGGCACAAGCCTCAAACCTGGTAAGTTGATCATTGCGTGACTGGGGTTTAAATTTATATAAGAGGGTGGAGCCCCAAACAGCCAATCTGATTTGTTTCATTTTAATGCAGGTTATTGATGCCAAAGACCGCAAAGCTCACAAACTTGGTAATTGAGTAATTGAGTAAATGGGTGTTAGGGTTAGGAAAAGTGGGCGCAGCCAACACCAGCCAAATACATAATCGGGCAATGCTGGGTCATCAGTAGGCAGAGACAAATACAAATTTCACTGAGAAAATGTAAACTGCAGCAATTCTTACACTATTAACCCTCCTGGCGGTAAGCCCGAGCTGAGCTCGGGGTAAGCCGCCGGGAGGCACCGCTCAGGCCCCGCTGGGCCGATTTGCATAATTTTTTTTTTCCTGCACGCAGCTAGCACTTTGCTAGCTGCGTGCAGTGTCCGATCGCCGCCGCTACCCGCCGATCCGCCGCTACCCGTCGCGCCGCAGCCGCCCCCCCCCCCCCCCAGACCCCGTGCGCTGCCTGGCCAATCAGTGCCAGGCAGCGCCGTGGGGTGGATCGGAGTCCCCTTTGACGTCACGACGTCGGTGACGTCATCCCGCCCCGTCGCCATGGCGACGGGGGAAGCCCTTCAAGAGATCCCGTTCTTTGAACGGGATCTCTTGATCTCCGATCGCCGGCGGCGATCGGAGGGGCTGGGGGGATGCCGCTGAGCAGCGGCTATCATGTAGCGAGACCTCGTCTCGCTACATGAAAAAAAAAAATTTTTTTTTTAAAAAAACGTATTTGCTGCCCCCTAGCGGATTATGTCAAACCGCCAGGAGGGTTAATGGTAGGGTTCTCAAACTTTGCACAGTTGGTAAGTGGGTGACTGAGATTAATATTCAGAAAAGTGGGTGGAGCCTACAAAAGCCAATCAAAATTAACTTATTAATCTTTAAGGGGAATATTTAATTGATGCCATTCTTGCACTGTTAATCACCTGTACCTGGTACAGTTGCCCATTGGGTGATTGGAGTTCAAATTCAGAAAAGGGGTGGAGCCACAGCCAATCAGATTTATTTTATTTCAATGCAAATCATTGATGCCAAAGACCGCAAAGCTCACAAACTTGGTCATTAAGTAATTTTGTGTTAGGGTTATAAAATGTGGGCGGAGCCAACACTAGCCAAATACATACCTGGGCAATGCCGAGTCTTCAGTGGGCAGAGACAAACACAAATTTAACTGGGAAAATGTAAACTGCAGCCATTCTTACACTATTAATTGTAGGGTTCTAAAACTTTGCACAGTTGGTCACTGGGTGACTGGGATTAATATTCAGAAAAGTGGGTGGAGCCTACAAAAACCAATCACAATTCACCTATTCAAGGCAAATATTTAATTGCTGTTATTTTTGCACTGTTAATGGCACAAACCTCAAACCTGGTACAGTTGATCATTGGGTGACTGGGGTTAAATATTTAGAAAAGGGGTGGGGCCACAAACAGCGAATCAGATGTGTTTCATTTCAATGAAAATGATTCATGCCAAAGACCACAAATCTCACAAACTTGGTCATTGACTATTGACAATTGTGTGTTAGGGTTAGAAAAAGTTGCCACAGCCAACAGCAGCCAAATACATACCCGGGAAACATTAGGACATCAGTGGGTGGAGAAAAATACAAATTTCACTGCCAGAATGTAAACTGCAGCCATTCTTACACTGTCTGTCAATGGCAGGGTTCTTAAACTTTGCACAGTTGGTCACGGGGTGACTGGGATTAGTATTCAGAAAAGTGGGTGGAGCCTACAAAAGCTAATCAAAATTCCCCTATTGATTTTCAAAGGAGTGGAGCCACAGCCAATTAGATTTATTTCATTTCAATGCCAATTATTGATGCCAAAGACCACAAAGCTCACAAACTAGGTCATCCTTGAGTAATTGTGTGTTAGGATTAGAAAAAGTGGGCAGAGCTAACACTAGCCAATTACATACCCGGGCAACGCCGGGCGACCAGCTAGTGTGAGAATAAACACAACTGTACATTGATGGTACAAGTACTGTTCCAGTAAAGAAAAGGTAACAAGATATCAAAACTCGATAGACTATAGATCATAAGAGCTACAAAAAGACCTGATATCCAAAGGAAAATGACTTTATAAACAAGGTAATCAGAAGAGAAGCTCTCATATTAAGATTCGTCTATCGGAGCGAAGAAATGTTAGGCTTCACCCAATTTTCATGGCCACTCTGGGCTTGGGAAAGGAAACATACCTTTAACTACTTAAGGACCAAGGTAATTGAAATCTATGCCCTGTTTTGATGGTTACCTGGCTGGCAGGGCGTAGATTTCAATTCACCGCCGCAGTGCGCATCCACTGTTTTCGTCGCTCCTGCTGATCTCGCCGCTGTCTCCCTGCCGTATCCTGTCGCAGCTCACTTGTTCTGCCTGTCTCTATGACGGCAGAGCGCTGTGAGCGGGTCAGGAGCCAATGAAATTGGCTCCAGACCCTGTCCATCAATGTAAGCAACTCCCATAGGCTTACATTGATAGACACAGTCAGGAGCCAATGAAAGTGGTTCCTGACCAGCTCACATGACTCTGCCTTCGTAGAGACAGCAGAGAGGGTGTCTAAGGATCCCGGACGGCGGCTGCAGCGCGTATATGTGGCGATTTCTTCGGTATTCCGTTGTTATTGTACCAGTGGTCTCTGGTCCTTAAAGAGACTCTGAAGCCTCTTAAAAATCCTTTTTTTATTAAAGAATCCTGTGTAATACATTAGTCCTACCTAAATCGCAGCATTCCCGCGGCTGTAAATTATCTAAATCCCCACTAAATCCCCGGGGGGCGATCTGGGCAGCGCTTCTGTGTGAGGCCGGGCTATGAGCCACAGCTCTGCCTCACACACGTCTGTCAGCGGCGCATTGCCGCCTCTCCCCCGCCCCTCTCAGTCTTCCTTCGCTGAGAGGGGCGGGGGAGAGGCGGAGATCCACGGCTGACAGACGCGTGTGAGGCAGGGCTGCAGCTCATAGCTCTGCCTCACACGGAAGCGCACAGGGGCAGCAAAATCCACGACCAAGAAAGTTGTGGATTTTGCTGGGGAGAGGGAGGGCGAGTTAGGGGAGTTTTAGATAGTTTACAGCCGCGAGAATGCGGCGGTTTAGGTAGGATTAAGGTATTCAACAGGATTGTTTAATAAAAAAAGGATTTTTAAGAGGCTTCAGAGTCTCTTTAACCCTCCTAGCGGTCTATTAGAAACCGCCAGGGGGCAGCGCGGCAGTGTTTTTTTTTTTAAAAATTTGTTAAATCATGTAGCGAGCCTAGGGCTCGCTACATGATAGTCGCTGTGCAGCGGCATCCCCCCGCCCGCTTCGATCGCCTCCGGCAATCTTTGATCAGGAAATCCCGTTCAAAGAACGGGATTTCCTGGAGGGCTTCCCCCGTCGCCATGGCGACGGGCGGGGTGACGTCACCGACGTCGTGAAGTCAAAGGGAGTCTCGATCCACCCCTCAGCGCTGCGGGGTCTGGGGGGGGGGGCGGCACGGCGATCGGCGGCGAATCAGCGGGGAGCGGCGGCGGTCGGAATGCACACGCAGCTAGCAAAGTGCTAGCTGCGTGTTGCAAAAAAAAATTATGCAAATCGGCCCAGCAGGGCCTGAGAAATCCTCCTGCACAGCATAGCCCGAGTGGTTAATCTCCCTGGCGTTCTATTAAGGTCGCCAGGGCGGCTGCGGGAGGGTTTTTTTTTAATTAAAAAAAACTGTTTCATGCAGCCAACTGAAAGTTGGCTGCATGAAAGCCCACTAGAGGGCGCTCCGGAAGCGTCATTATAATCGCCTCCGGCGACCAGAATAAACAAGGAAGGCCGCAATGAGCAGCCTTCCTTGTTTTGCTTACATCATCGCCATAGCGACGAGCGGAGTGACGTCATGGACGTCAGCCGACGTCCTGACGTCAGCCGCCTCCCATCCAGCCCTTAGCGCTGGTCGGAACTTTTGTTCCAGCTGCGCAGGGCTCGGTGCGGCTGGGGGGACCCTCTTTCGCCGCTGCTCGCGGCGGATCGCCGCAGAGCGGCGGCGATCAGGCAGCACACGCGGCTGGCAAAGTGGCGGCTGCGTGTGCTGCTCTTTATTTGATGAAAATTGGCCCAGCAGGGCCTGAGCGGCGACCTCCGGCGGTGATGGACGGATATATTCGTCCATACCGCTGAGGAGGTTAAAGAAATATTAACATAAGCTTAAAGGGATACTGTAGGGGGGGGTCGGGGGAAAATGAGCTGAACTTACCCGGGGCTTCTAATGGTCCCCCACAGACATCCTGTGCCCGCGCAGCCACTCCCCAATGCTCCGGCCCCGCCTCCGGTTCACTTCTGGAATTTCTGACTTTAAAGTCAGAAAACCACTGCGCCTGCGTTGCCGTGTCCTCGATCCCGCTGATGTCATCAAGAGTGCACAGCGCAGGCCCAGTATGGTCTGTGTCTGCGCAGTACACTCCTGGTGACATCAGCGGGAGCGAGGACACGGCAACGCAGGCGCAGTGGTTTTCTGACTTTAAAGTCAGAAATTCCAGAAGTGAACCGGAGGCGGGGCCGGAGCATTGGGGAGTGGCTGTGCGGGCACAGGATGTCTGCGGGGGACCATTAGAAGCCCCGGGTAAGTTCAGCTCATTTTCCTCCGACCCCCCTACAGTATCCCTTTAAACAAAACTTAAATAACTAGTATTCTACCTCTTTCTTCTTACCCCATTTGATCTGATGCACTTGCAAGCAGGCATGACAGTAGTAGAGCAAGAGAAAAAGATATTCAAAGAGGCTTTTCTGCATCACTAGATGTGCAGATCTGTATAACCCCCCCACAAATAGTCTCCAGTACAGGGCTCCGCCTCCGGACGCCATCTTCCCGTAGCCCTGCTCTGCCTGTGCCTGCCGGAGGAGGACAATGCAGGCTGCTGGAGCGGGGCTGCGGGGAATTAACTAGCGCAGCGTCTATGAGACGCTGCGGCTAGTTCATTGCCAGAGTCCCGAGGCCGAGACGTCCCGCTGCTGAAAGCGGGACGTTTCCCGGGACCTCATGCAGTCTGGGACAGCGCCCCCCCGAAGGCGGGGCGCGTCCCGGGTAAAGCGGGTCGTATGGTCACCGTAACTTCCGCTAATTATCCTCACATGTCCCCGATTTGATGTGTTAGGTTTAATCAGCCTCATTGTTCCTTAGCCCCCAATCAGATTCAGCACTGTACTCTGCCGGTTTGTGGTAGAAGTGTTCCAAGATCCAGCACAAGTTGAGTCGAATGAAAAAAAAAAAGCTTTAGATTTTTTTCGGAAGATCTGATCATATTTATCGTATTGCTGCAAAATTGGATCATTTTATTGTATCGTGTGTGGCTACCTTAATGGGCACCTTAAGATTATACAGTCAGATTTTAAAGTGTAAGTGCTGAAGCTTGGGTAAAAAAAAACATACTTACCTAAGAAGATGATGGAGAGCTGGTTCCACTTCACTTCTGAGAGCTGGGAGCAGTGCTTATAATATATTGTTGTTGGTAAATTGTGTTTTGCTGTTGTGATATCTGGTGAATTGTGTATTGCGTTTCATCTGATATCTAGAGCAGCAAGTGTCTTTTTGGTTTTTTTTCTTTTTCCTCCAGTTTGATTAGCAGACAGGTGATTAGCTAGGGGGAGGGATTAGCTGTAACACAGGTTATAAATTAAAGAGAATCTGTATAACCCCCCCACAAATAGTCTCCAGTACAGGGCTCCGCCTCCGGACGCCATCTTCCCGTAGCCCTGCTCTGCCTGTGCCTGCCGGAGGAGGACAATGCAGGCTGCTGGAGCGGGGCTGCGGGGAATTAACTAGCGCAGCGTCTATGAGACGCTGCGGCTAGTTCATTGCCAGAGTCCCGAGGCCGAGACGTCCCGCTGCTGAAAGCGGGACGTTTCCCGGGACCTCATGCAGTCTGGGACAGCGCCCCCCGAAGGCGGGGCGCGTCCCGGGTAAAGCGGGTCGTATGGTCACCGTAACTTCCGCTAATTATCCTCACATGTCCCCGATTTGATGTGTTAGGTTTAATCAGCCTCATTGTTCCTTAGCCCCCAATCAGATTCAGCACTGTACTCTGCCGGTTTGTGGTAGAAGTGTTCCAAGATCCAGCACAAGTTGAGTCGAATGAAAAAAAAAAAGCTTTAGATTTTTTTCGGAAGATCTGATCATATTTATCGTATTGCTGCAAAATTGGATCATTTTATTGTATCGTGTGTGGCTACCTTAATGGGCACCTTAAGATTATACAGTCAGATTTTAAAGTGTAAGTGCTGAAGCTTGGGTAAAAAAAAACATACTTACCTAAGAAGATGATGGAGAGCTGGTTCCACTTCACTTCTGAGAGCTGGGAGCAGTGCTTATAATATATTGTTGTTGGTAAATTGTGTTTTGCTGTTGTGATATCTGGTGAATTGTGTATTGCGTTTCATCTGATATCTAGAGCAGCAAGTGTCTTTTTGGTTTTTTTTCTTTTTCCTCCAGTTTGATTAGCAGACAGGTGATTAGCTAGGGGGAGGGATTAGCTGTAACACAGGTTATAAATTAAAGAGAATCTGTAACGTCAAAACGTCCCCTGGGGGGTACTCACCCCGGGTGGGGGAAGCCTCAGGATCCTAATGAGACTTCCCACGTCGTCCTCCGTCCCTCAGGGGTCTCGCTGCAGCCCTCCGTACAGCGGTGACGTCAATATTTACCTTCCCGCCTCCTGCGCAGGCGCTCTGACGGCTGTCGGCTCCGAAGTAGGCGGAAATACCCGATCGCCGTCGGGTCTGCTCTACTGCGCAGGCGCAAGTTTCCGGCGCCTGCGCAGTAGAGCGGACCCGACTGAGATTGGGTATTTCCGTGTAGTTCGGAGCCAAAAGCAGCCACAGCGCCCCCGCTGGAGCCTGCAAAGGTAAATATTGAATTGGACAGTCGGGTCTGTTGCCGGCTGTTCGGAGGGCTGCAGCGAGGACCCCGTGGGGCCGAGTGCGGCGTGGGAAGCCTCATTAGGATCCCGAGGCTTCCCCCACCCGAGGTGAGTACCCCCCAGGGGATATTTTTGATGTTACAGAGTCTCTTTAAACAGGAACAGTAGGCCAAAGCCCTTATTCTGGTGAAGGGCTGATTCCACTTCACTTCTGGGAGCTGTGAGCACTGCTTATAATACCGTATATTGTTTTTGGTCAATTGTGTTTTGCTGTTGTGATATCTGGTGAATTGTGTATTGCGTTTCATCTGATATCTAGAACAGCAAGTGTGTATATTTTTCCTTTTTTATTTCTTTTCCCTGCAGTTTGGTTATCAGACAGGGGATTAGCTATGGGGAGAGATTAGTTGAAACAGGAGCTATTTGGTCTGTCACTGCTCAGTCTGTGGCTTGCTCACTAAGTGGCTTCGGAACAAGTGGCATAGGCATTAAAAAGAGGTGTTGAAACACAGGCAGCTGAAACAACTGCAGTATGTGAGTGTCTTTGACTCCTTGTTTTTTTTTTTGTTTTTTCACCACCACATTTTATTTACTTTTTTTAATCAAATCCCCTTAGGTTTTAGAATGGCCTCCATCTTAGGTAATGCGGTGCAGTTTACATCTTGTGCATTGTACACACACCTGGAACAAACGTTCGAGGATGTGTACTGTTGCCCACGGTGTGTATGAGTTGTTGATTTAGAAAACCTGATCAAGGAGCTAAATGAGCAGCTCGAAACACTGAGATCCATTGATAACATGGAGAAGAGCCTTGTTCTCACTGATTAAGTTTTGGCAGGGATCAGAGAAGAGGGTGGAGTGCAGCGGGAACAAGATAGCGAGGTAGGTTCCTGGGTCACTCAGTAAGAAGTGGAAGGGGAAAAAGATTAAGGGAGGCTAGTTCTGAGTTTGCACATCCTAACAAATATGTATATTTGCATGATGTTGGGGATGCCTATTCTGGAGTAGCAAGTCTGCAGCAGGATGTGTCCTCTAGCAACCAGGGCACTGACTGCTGTAAAGAGAATGGGAAAAGGAGTGCAGCTAATGCCAGGCAGGAGTTGGTGGTAGGGGACTCTATTATCAAGAGCACAGATAGGGTAATTTGTCGAAGAGACTGTGCATGCCGTTCAGTATGTTGTCTCCCGGGTGCTTGGGTTCGGCATGTGGTGGATCGCATAGACAAAATGATGGGTGGGGATGACCCAGCTGTCTTGGTGCACATTGGTACCAACGACAAAGTTCGTGGCAGATGGAAGGGCCTAAAAAATGATTTCAAGGAACTAGGAGACAAAGTTAAAGGGAACCTTAACTTTAAAAAAAAAAAAGGAACCTTAACTCTAAAGGAAAAAAAAAAAGTTTCACTTAACTGGGGTATCTACCAGCCCCCTGCAGCCATTCTGTGCCCACGCAGTAAATCATGGCTCCTCCAGTCTCCCGCCCCCAGCTAGTTTCGTTTTTGACGACTCTGAGTTGGTGGGCCGCCACGCGTACCTTTGCACGCATTCCCGCTGGTGCAGGAAGCTATCGCAGACATTAACGCATACATTTTTATGCGTTGTGTAACGAGCAGCGGGGCCTCAACCACCGCTGTCCCCGCCGCTCATCTCAGAACCCCATGCACTGGCTTGTCGCCGGCGCATAGCATCAGAGCTATGCGCGCGCGCGGCCAGCGGCGAGACCTTTACGCGTCTCGCAGGCGCGTCAGCTGGACAGCTGGTCGGCTGACGTCACAGGGAGAGCTCCTCGCTCCTGATTGGCCGAGCTGGCGGGGGCGTGTTTGGGAGTCCCCTGCCAGCATAAAGACAGCGAGCTGCCATTAGCTCGCTGTTTGTTGTTGCGAACACATCGTGCTAGCCCTCAGACCTTAGACTAGTATCCAGGTGTTGAAATCAAGGACTTCACACTAGATTAGGAATTGTATATTGTATATTGTTTGATTACCTGTGTATGATTCTGGCTACCCTCTGACCTCGCTACTGCTGATTGATTCTGTACTTCTGCCTCTCTGCCTTATTAGTTGCTGAACCTCTGCCTGATTTCCGATTACTCTCTTGCCTCACGATTCTGTACCGATACTTACCTCTCTGTTGCTGAACCTCTGCCTGATTACCGTTTACTCTCCTGCCTCACGATTCTGTACCGATACTTACCTCTCTGTTGCCGAACCTTGCCTGTCAGACCATTCTACTCACCAGTGGGCCCTTGCCACTGGTGAGGTGTGCTTTCTGTTGGTACCCACCAGCTCCTCTGGTGAGGTCTCATTAAACCAACCAGTTACTGTTGCACCAAGCACTTACACCTTGCATCCTTTTAGCTATTCTTGTATTATTGGTGATACTGCAGATCACCACATAATCAGGAATAGCGTCTGTATTATAGGTTATTCTGCAGATCACACATAATCGGACATCTGAGTTGCAGCACCCGATCGTTACACGTTGCAGTTGCAATGTGCGTTTGCACATGTAACACGTAAAATTGTATGTGTTGCACCTGCAACGCATAAAAATGTACTTGTTAAAGTCCATGATTGCTTCCTGCATCAGTGGGAATGCGTGCAAAGGTACGCATGGCGGCCCACCGACTCAGTCCTCAAAAACGAAACTAGCTGGGGGCGGGGAACCGTAGGAGTCATGAGTGACTGCGAGGGCACAGGATGGCTGCATGGGGCTGATAGATGCCCTAGGTAAGTGAAACTCATATTTTGAGTTGAGGTTCCCTTTAAGGCATGGACCTCCAAGGTGGTGTTTTCCGAAATACTGCCAATGCCACATGCCTCACCAGAAATGCAGCAGGAGCTTAGGGAGTTAAATAAGTGGCTGAGAAGTTGGTGCAGGAAGGAAGGGTTTGGGTTCTTGGAGAACTGGGCAGACTTTTCAGTTGGCTACAGGCTCTACTGTAGGTACAGCCTGCACCTAAACGGGGAGGGTGCTACTTTGCTGCATGAGAAAATGGTTAGCAGGTTGGTGGAGTTTTTAAACTAGGACCTGGGGGTAGGGGGGGGGAGCAGAGACTACATAGGGGTCATACAGAGCAGATAGTCAATGTGATCCTGGGAATATAGAGGCTGGAAAAGGGGGTATGGGGAGCTCAAAGACTAAGGGGACGAACCATAAGGAGGTTCTACTCCAACAGTATGTGCTACAAAAAAAGTAAAGTGTGGTGGTAATATAAAATGCATGCTAACCAATGCTAGAAGCCTTTCAAATAAGATTCGTGAACTGGAGTTGCTGATGAGAGATAATGACTGATATTGGGCTCTATTCACAATGAGTTACCACATGAGGTAATTTAGGTAGTGATAAATACTGACCAAAATATCTCCATTTTGAAATTCATTTTTTTTCTCCCTAAATTACCTCTTGTGGTAAAAGTGCAGTGATTACCTCAAAATTTATCTCCAATTTGAGATTCTCAACTGAATCAGTGTGCGGCTAGTTGGTGTTTATTAAAGATTTTTTTATCACCTACAATTGGTAGGAGATAACTTTAACTTCTCTGCTGTTGGCCTTCAGGATGGAGCCTTTTGAGCTTTGTTTGCTTGAGTTTATGTCAATTTAACATAGAAGGAGGCAGAAAAGACAAGTGTGTCTAATCTCAAGGTGCACTTTCAGACCTCGTACAGTCTTTTAGATGATTTTATAGATGCCGAGGAGGAAATTCCTCTCTGCTCTAAAAGATGAGCAACTGCATAATAACCTTCAAAGAAAAACATTTATTTGTTACAGCTGATACAAATCCAGCAATAAATCTCCAGTGTATGTACTTCCTGCTTTCATGGAAGCAGACATAGGATTAACATCCTCAGTTTACAAATTAGCTGCTCTGCTGAGGCAGCCAGCTGACACAGCTGAGAGATCAAATTACAGTTGTGGTTATTCACAGATGAGGGGGAATTAGACAGGCAAAACTTTCTTTATACATACAGGGTGCATTTCTATATGTTTTCCTTTTGTACTGGGCAAGAGTTGAGGTCCCACTTTAAATGTGACAGGCTTTCCTGGGTCATCTCTGTGTAATGGGTGACAAGCATATGGGCTGCCATACATGGTCAAAAAAGCTTCATTTCCGCAAATATTACTGACCAATTACCGCAAAGTTACCGAACACTTAACACATTTACTGCAAAATTGCTGAACGATTACCGACTGTTTATCGACCGTTTATCGACCGTGTTACCACACTTTTATCGAACATTAATCACACTCGGTAAATTTTTAATGAATACTCAAAGTCGGTAATTTTCACTGGAGGTAATTTTGTGACCAAAAAAGTTACTGCACATGTTATTGTGAATTGAGCCCATTGTAGGGGCAACAGAAACATGGATGGATGCTAGCCATGATTGGATGGTAAATTTGGAAGTTTATAGTGTTTTTAGAAAAGGTTGTACGATGGACAAGGGGACCTGATTTGCAGGTGAAGGAAAAAAGTTTTTGCCATCTATTTAGAAGGGGCTCCTTCAAAGAGATGGCCCGAACGGTTCGCCCGCGATCGGTTCCAGGCGAACTTTAGGTGGTTCGCCTTCGCCAGCGAAGGCAAACTTTTGCGGAAGTTCGATTCGCCCCCATAATGCTCCATTAAGAACAACTTTGACCCTCTACATCAGTCAGCAGGCACATTGTCGCCAATCAGAGTACACTCACTCCTGGAGTGCCAGCTTACATCCCTTGGCCGGTAATCGAACCTAGGTCTAGTGCTTGGTAGGCAGCTCTCTTCACCACTTTTGAAATCCTACAATTCCCTGGAAGACAAGACCCTCCTCTGGAGGAGGAGGAGGAAGGGGGAAGTACACGAGGAGGGAGGAAGGGAGAAGTACACTTCCTGATGTTGTAAAGCAGTGTAGGCCTGCAATTGAACATTCAATGAGATTACTGACCTTAAAACACTGCTTTGTGTCAAATCCAGATTTTTTTCCGGGACTTTTGATGTCTATTCTACTCAACCATGTCTACCTCCAGGTATTAGACCCCTTGAAACATCTTTTCCATCATTTATAGCACTGGGTTTTAACTCTAAGGGCTCATTCACACTAGGCCTCAATTTTCACTAAGCAGTTTAGACTAGTCTACTGATGGTTTTTAGTCTGCTGATGGTTTGGTGTAAATCAGTGGCATCAAAAGGGAATTCACTAATAATAACCAAATGTTTTAGACCTGTTTTTAGACCTTGTCTAAAACATTCGGTAATTAGGTAAAGCAGGGGAAATGATCAAAAGATGCAATTCACAAACAAGTAGCTATGATTGAAAGAAATCTGCTGGTCGAATCACTGTGAAAAAAGTGGGCATGGTTACTCCTTGTTTGCCTTTGTGAATTGCATCTTTTGATCATTTCCCATGCTTTACCGACCCAATTACCGAATGTTTTAGACCAGGTCTAAAAACAGATCTAAAACATTACACCAAAACATCAGTAGACTAAAAACCATCAGTAGACTAGTCTAAACTGCTTAGTGAATTGAGGCATTGACCTCAATTCACTAAGTAGTTTAGACTAGTCTACCGATGGTTTTTAGTCTACTGATGGTTTCGTCAGTTGCATGAAAGGGGAATTCACTATTACCAAATGTTTTAGACCTGGTCTAAACCATTTGGTAATTAGGTGGGTAAAGCAGGGAAATGATCAAAAGATGCAATTCACAAACTAGTAGCTATGACTGACATCCTTCTCTCCTGATGAGCTCTCTTCTGGATACAATTAAACTCCTATATAATTCATTCAAAAGGTTCTATCCTCACATCTAAAATACCTCACAGAATGACTTTACCGAGTGTAACATCCTTCCAGCAGCAGGTCCCGCGGCGTCTCCGGCGTGGTCAGGGCGAGCGGCAGGACTTCGCAGCAGACATCCTCTGGCGGCATCCCCAGCTTCCCTCCGGCGGTGAGTTCTAGCGTGCGTGCGACAAAATGCTTAAAACAGTGTGTGTGCTGTGCAGGCCAGCAGGACAGTATAGGTTAGGGAATAGGATTACTGTTATTGTATTGTATTGTATTGTATAGTTAGTTAGTACTGCAGTTAGTTGTTAGAGAGTAGTACTGTGTTAGCTTATTACAGACTAGCTGGTCGCCCGGGTATGTAATTGGCTAGTGTTACCTCTGCCCACTTTTTCTAATCCTAACACACAATTCCTCAAGGATGACCTAGTTTGTGAGCTTTGCGGTCTATGGCATCAATAATTGGCATTGAAATAAAATAAATCTAATTGGCTGTGGCTCCACTCCTTTGAAAATCAATAGGTGAATTTTGATTAGCTTTTGAAGGCTCCACCCACTTTTCTGAATATTAATCCCAGTTACCCAGTGACCAACTGTGCAAAGTTTAAGAACCCTGCCATTGACAGAGTAAGAAAAACAAAAGTTTGCTTTCTTAATCTCCTTGCATACAGACTGTTTTGGATTTTTTTTTTTTTTTTTTTTTTTTTTTTTTTAAAAAGCCTTTCAGATTAAAATCACTTAAAAACCAGCCCTCACACGGATCTCTCCATCAGGTTGGCAGCGATCTTGCCCTTCCTTCACTGTTCAATCATCATGCCGGCTTTTATTAAGTCTGTTCTTTATCAATAAAAAGAAAACAAAACATTTTAGAGCAATGAGCTCCACTCCTTTTGCTTCCACAATTCTTGTGCCTTCTCCTCTCCAACACCTTTTTTTTCCTCCAGGTACACCACATACAATCTTGCTAAGAAAATATTGCACACTGCTTCAAGTGACAACTCCTCCTTCTGGAATACTATTAAGTTTCTTACATCCCACAAAACTTCCTTAAGTACGGAGAACACAATCCACCCCTTCCTATCCTTCTCCTTTGCACCCAGTGACACTCCACCCATCACCATTGAAAGAGATGTGACCCTAACCTCCACCACCACCTCTAAAAATTTCCTCAACTTCCTCCGAAAACCCTTTGCAAAATCACAATCCCAAAACACGTGGTCCACATCCTCTTCCCCTCCACACCCTTCTCTTGGACACCTTCCTGAGGGAGTCATACCCCTCAATTTGCAAAAAACCCTAGTAGGGAGCGCTGACACCAGAGCCATCCAGACAACATCTTTTTGCCTGTTTGTTATTCCTTTAATACTCATTCTTTTCCATACTGTCTCCGCTTGTGCACTTGTCATTCCTTTTATATAACATATTATATCATTTCTTGTGATCCATTTTTTTATATTCTGCTTGTTTATGTCTGTTAAGGCTGCTCCTGCCATATTGAAATTGTCCAGAATTCCTTTAACTTTTTGGTAGCATGATGTAGTAGTGTATGCAACAGGCTTGCTTAAATCCTTAGCGACCCATCCCAACCTGTTCCACAACCATCCTCCCAAGTACCTTACAAAATCCTTCACCCTCCCCTCTGACTCCAACACTCTACGGACAGACACCAGATAGTGCAGAGACAAAAAGGAAGCAACATCAGGGAAGTCCCAACCACCCAGAGACACACCCTTGTGAACCGTCACCCGTGCCACCCTCTCCATCTTTGAACCCCAGAAGAAGACAAACAACATTCTCTGCACCTCTTGCATCCACCTTTTGCCAGGAGGCAAGACCAAACAAAAATACAACAACAACGGCAATATCACAGCTTTCACCACCAACACTTTCCCTGAAAAGGACAACTTCCGCAACCTCCACAAATTCAACTTTCTTACCACTTTTCCTTTCACCTCATCCAAAGTCTTTCTACCTTTCATCTCTGCATCAAACACCACACCCAACACCTTGATCTCCTGACTCACCGGCACTTTCTCCACTTTCAAAGGTACAGGCCTCCCAAAGGAAACCAGTTGGGACTTCTCCCAATTCACAGCCATTCCAGACATTCCACAAAACACCTTCACATGCAAATTCACCCTGTCAATATCAGCCTGAGACCCGCCCACAAATGACACATCATCCATATAAGCCAAATACTTCACCTGCTCTCCACCACCACCTGGCACAACAAACCCTTTCACCACTTTATCCCGCTGGACATACCTCAGCAAAGGCTCCACCACACAAATAAAAGCCATAGGCGACAGCGGACACCCCTGCCTGACTCCGGACAAAACGGGGAATGACCTGGACAAAACCCCATTTACCAAGACTTGGCTCGAAATTCCAGTGTAAAAACTTCTAATAACTTTTAGGAGACAATCAGGGACCCCTAATTTTGCCATCACCCCGAACAGGAAGGAGTGTGATACTCTATCAAATGCCTTTTCCAAATCGATACCCTCAATGACCATCGGCACTTTATTTTCCTGTGAAAAATTTATCATGTCCCTTAACAAAACCAGGTTATCGACGCTTCTTCGACCGGGGACCGCACAGGTCTGCCCCTCTCCAATCATAGATGCTATCACACTCCTTAACCTGTTTGCGACCAATTTCGCCACTATCTTGTAGTCCACATTTAACAGCGAAATCGGCCTCCAATTTTTTATCAGTTTTTTGTCTCCTTTCTTATAAATCAGGGTGATGACTCCCTCCCGCATTGATGGGGACAACCGTCCAGAAGAAAAAACCTCCTGGACCACCTCCACCACTTCCCCACCAATGATAGGCCAGGCCCACCTAAAAAACTCCACTGGGAGCCCATCCTTGCCTGGAGTCTTGCCTGTTTGCATGGCACCCACTGCCGCCCATACCTCCTCCGTGGCCACCGACTCTTTCAACTGCTGCACCTCCAACGGATCCAAACACTCCTCCAACACCTCTTCACAATACTCTTCCATCTCCACATCCGACACAACATTTCCTCCTCCATACAAATCCACATAAAACTTCTGCACCTCTTCCACCACCTCAGAACCAACCACTTCTTTCTCATCCACCACCACTGACTCTAACACTTCCCTACTGGACACCACCTTCTTAAAGAAGAAACGGGAGCAAGACTCCCCCTCTTCCAAATCTCTCACTTTCGCCTGATACACAATCCTCTTCCCACGTTCCATCAACATTCTCTTCATTCGCTGTCTTGCCTCCTCCAACTCTTCCTCCACCTCATACCCCCATACCTTCATCTTCACCAGATACTGCAATCTCACTTTCCACCTTTCTTCCTCCTCTCTCTGCAAACACCTCTTCTCATACGCCAGATTCCTGAAAAAGCCAGAAATCCTCCTCTTCACCCAATCCCACCATTCCAACAAATCCACAAAACCTCTTTTCCTGCGCACCCATCCTGCATATTCCACCCTAAATCTTTCAAGTACATCCACATCCTCCAACAACTCCACATTCAACTTCCAGACTCCCTTCCCAAACACCACTCTCTCAGATGCTTCCAAGGAACAAAGAATGGCTCTGTGATCAGAAAAAGTGACCTGGTGATAAGAGACAGCAGAAACCAACACATACCTAGAAAGTAAAAAGTAATCTATGCGTGACTTAACCGTGCCCGTATCTGAAAAGTAAGTATATTCCCTGTCCCTACTGCCTGCCGCCAAAGCTGCATCCTGCAGTCCAAAATCTGTCACAATCTGGTTGAGGATCCTACTGGTGGAGTCCAGCTTGGTCTCTCCTGACCCCACTCGATCCCCAACCGATCTTATACAGTTCAGATCGCCGGCCACAATGGTCTTAATGCGGCCTGGCAGATTGAACTTGAGCACCTCCAAAAACTCCGCCCTCTCTTTCTTGTCTGCAGGAGCGTAACAGTTAAAAAGACGGTACTGGGAACCAAAGAAATCAAAATTCACAACCATCATCCTTCCCGGAATGATGACAGCATGTGACAAAACCTTTATGCCTGGGTTATTAAACAGCACGCCAATGCCCTCATTCCTACTCTGGCAGGCAGGGGACCAGATGGCATTGCCCCCTGCCCATTCCCCAGAGCCTGGTACCGTCTTCAATATACACTCCTGCAGACAAAAAATATCCGCCCTAAAATTTGCGAGGTCCTGCAGGACTGCAGCCCGGCGGTATGAGGAGCCGATCCCCCTCACATTTACAGACAGCAGGGACAGGACCATCACCAAAAGACACCACGTGTTATGCACCCTACACTCAGCCATCATCACTTCTTGGATGCCCTGGGACTCTTCCTTAAGCCCACTGTAGCGGGCTCCTGCTTTCCTTTTCTATTTCTCTTCCTTTTTTGTTTCTTTGACTCCGCCATATTCCAGTCCTCTGGACCAGAATCTCCAGCAGCACTCGGCCCAGGCACCTCTGGGTTAATCCTCCTAGCTGGTTTGGTGTTTTTCCAGCTAGGGGGTACAGGAGACTGCGTCATATCAACTTTTAACTCTCCCTCAGAAATGTCACTGACAATACGCATTTTTGACACATGGGTGTCATCACTCTCTGATTCCGTCACAGGCTCTTTTCTTTCCTGATAAGGTGGTGGATAATCGCTGTCACTCTCTTCTATCACCACCTCTTTCTCCCCTTCCACTTTCCCAGGGTCAGTTATGTCCATCTCACTCTCCTCCTCCTCATTTGCATAACCTCCTCCCACCTCCTCTGACATCATGCTGGCCGATTTCCCTCCTTTATTTGAATTTGGGGAGCCGTTTTTTTTGGAGGGAAAAGAGGGAGTCCCCTGCTGGAATCTCCCCACAGCAGTGTCAGCCTTTATCTTTTTCCCTGCGCTTTTCACAGGGCTGGAATGTGCTGGCAGAGTCTTCTGCGAGAGAGCAGAAGAAGGGGTGGAGTCAGGATTGTGCAGGGGATCAGCTGACTGTACAGCTGTTTCCCCACCTGCATTCCTCTCGTTCTCGCCGGCTGAGCCGGCTCCAGGGACTGTGGCACTACTGCTCCCAGCGGACCTGCGGCTACTAGCGTCCATGGCAGGCCGCTGGGAGTCTGTGCAGACATCAGGCACCTCTGCCTGGCTGATGAGAAGCACGGGGGAGGCTTCGGTACTGGTGGCAGGGGTCAGGGAAGCCTCAGCATGCTCTCCAGGCTCACGCTGCGGGTCCCGCTCAGCAACAGCTGAGCTGGTGACGTCACTGGCATCGGGGGAATCCCGCTCTGCTTGAGAGCCGGGCACATCTTCGGGGAGCTGCTCTGGGGGGGTTTCCTCCACAAAATCTCTCTGCACAGCCCCAGCCTGACTCTCCACAGCGGGGGGACTCGGGGCAACCTCAGTCACAGCACATAAATCAGCTTCTCCAGTCCTACTCGCTGCAGACACGGCAGCCGCAGCCTTCTTGCAGGCAGGACCGGCAACATTCTGCACATCACAGGGAAACTCTGCAGACAGAGGCACGGCGTCCTCTTCACCCCCACTCCCCACAGCATCATCATTTTCATTCACATCCTCGGCAAGTTTCCTTTTTTTAACTCGCTGCGGCTTTTGCACCTCCTCTGCCTGCAGCATCTGGGAATCAGTCACATCATCCACAGGGGGGACAGGGGGGGTCTCTGCAGCGGTTGGGCCCGAATGACACACACTGGTGCCCTCTCCAGCTGCATCAGCAAAGGGAGGCTCAGTAACAGCCTCAGGGTCCCGGGGCTCCACATGGGGAGCCAGTGACCTCCTCCTTCCCCTGCTGTATGAACCAGCTGCAGCAGCATACGTGTAAATCCTTGTTTTGCCACGCTTTTCACAATCTTTGGCCAAGTGGCCACTTATCCCACAGAGGTCACAAACTTTCACCTTCTTACAGCTGGAGCCAGGGTGCACTGGCTCCTTGCAATGTCTGCACCGCTCCTCAGAAACACAACTTCCGGCTCCATGCCCGAACATATAGCACCTCCGGCAGTAGAGAGGCTGCCCAGGATACGTGACATAACCTCTCTCCCCAGCAATAGAGAAAACAGGGGGCGGGTGAACTACATCATGCCAGCAACCCTCCTGTCTCTTGAACTTCACAAAAAACTCCATTTTGCTTCTGTAAACACCAATATGGTTATATATTTTTTCAGCATAACTTACCTCCTCAAAATATCTGAGCATAAACAGCCTGACCACATCTGGCTCCACGAATGGATTGTACATATGTACATAAATCTGTCTCGCCTTTTCGTTAAATAATGGCGTGACCGACTCCAACCAATTAACATAATCTTCCCTGCTCTCTCTATAATCTGCCAGCACTTTTAGCGCATCTTCCTCATTATGCATAGTAACATCATAGGCCCCTTGTCCTGGAAAATCTTGTATTGCGAACATCTTGCTCTTATTCAGCTTCAACCCCTCCACCAGTACCTTATCGATGAACGCCTTTGGTCCATGCTTCCTCCAATCCGTCTTTACTACAAAGCGAACTGAGTTCCGAAGTTTTGGCATGCCTCCTCCACTCGACGCAGCTGCCATCCTCCCCTCGTTTATCCAGGGCCCCCACAAGGAGGACCCTTAGAATACCTCTCGTACCAAGACCAAGTATACTGTTTCGGATTGTTTGATCCTCATCAGTACATGGCATGGATTAATTTGGCTCTATACAGTAGGGCTTGTAACACCAAGAGGTACAGACTAACCAGCAAACTCATGGTGACCCAGAACTCATTGGAGTGTGTAAGGGACTACAATGGTCCTAAAAGCCCCCTTACTAAGATGTTAAGAAAAACAAAAGTTTGCTTTCTTAAAACAGAAAGAATTTGCGATAATTCAGGTTGGAGTGAGCTTGAGATGTCTCCCAGTGCATCACTGCTGAATATATGCAAATTAACCATTCTACCCTTAGAAGCTAAACACACCTCCAGTGTAACAGTGTAAGAATGGCTGCAGTTTATATTTTCCAGTATTTGTCTCTTTTTGGTTATGGGAATAAAAAGTATCCTATACTTTATTCCAGGTAATGTACTATGTGTGTGCCAAATTTCAGTTTACATTCTAGCAGTGAAATTTGTAATTTTCTCCATCCACTGATTTTTTTTTTTTTTTTTTTAAGCTTTCTTGGCCCCTGTTGTATGCAACAGAGGTCCCGGGTAAGCAAGGCTATTAGCCCCATGCACGGAAAAAGCGTGAGTGCCCTAAAGCACCCCCACAAAACGTGCATGAGTAGCCACGGGCCCCACAATGCAGCAGGGCCCTTCCGGTTGTTCCCCGAAGGGAACCTTCCCCCTTTGCCTTCGGCTCAGGGGGTGGCATCCTCCAACACCCGAGGGGCTGGAGGATCCTGGGGTCCTCCGAGGAGGACCCCTACTGCGCCCAGTGGTTACCCAAAGGGCCTGGCCATGTGGCAACCGTGTCCACATGGTCCGGGTGGCTCCCCCGAGGGGGAGCCGGGTGGGAACCGAAGTCCCCGTGCCAGCAAGCTGGCCCCGACCTTGCGGCCGGAGTGATAAAAATTCCGCACTCTCCCTAGCCAAAAGGCCGGGGAGCTGCGTTAGTTGGTTTTGCATATGGGCAGTACAGACCAAAGCACCCTACTTCCGCCTGAGATCTGCCACATCTCAGGTTTTTTCAGGTGCACCTGGAGCGCCACTTCCAGGGGCAGTACGCCTAAGCAAAGCCCTCAGCCATTCAGCCTCGACCATGGTATAGATCCATTCAATCAACCCCTGGGAATTACGACCAGGAAGGACACCCTGCCACAGTGCCATCCTTCCAGGTCCCCCCAAAAATTTCAAGAACAGATACTACACTTGATCTTAGCCAAAAGGCCGAGAAGCGATTTTTTTTTTTTTTTTTTTTTTTTTTGCCTCAGAAATAAAATCACATAAAATCAGTCGTCACACGGATTCCATTTACATGTCCTCCATCAGACAATATATGACTTAAAATCATCATGCGGCAGCGCCCAATTTACTTAATCAATTTTTTAAATAGTCGTGTTCCACTTATCCTGCTTCCACTCCTTTTGCGCCCTCTCCTCTCCCCACCTTTTTTTATCAAACAAAAAAGTAATGAATAATCTTGCCAAAAACCATTTGCACACTTCCTCCACTTCAACTTCTTTCTTTTGAAAAACCAAAAAATTCCTGGCGTCCCATAGCACCTCCTTCAATACTGAACACATCACCCAACTCTTCCTGTCCCTTTCCTTGTCACCCAGTGCCATTCCTCCCATCACCTTCTCAAAAGTGAGCCCAGCACCACCCACCACCAGCCTAAACATCTCCCTCAGCTTGCCACACACCCCTCTAGCAAAAAAACATTCCCAAAACACATGGTGCACCTGTTCCGTCCCTCCGCATCTGCTTCGCGGGCACCTTTCTGTTCCACAGAGTCCTCTATTTTTACAAAAGACCCTTGTTGGCAAACCCGCAGTCCATGATAGCCACACAATATCTTTTTGCCTGTTTGTTAGGCCCTTCCACATCATCTTTTTCCATAACGTTTCCGACTGAGTACTTGTACAACCTTTCACATATGTGACCACTTCTTTTCTTTTTGTCCATTTTTTTAAGAAGGTCTTATCATAGTCTTTTATTCCAGCGATATTTAGCTCCATTTTATCATATATCCCCTTCACTTTCTCATAAAAGGGGGCAGAGGAGAAAGCCATTGGCCTTTTCAAGTCTTTTGTGATCCACCCTAATCTGGTGAATACCCAACCACCTAAATACCTCACCAAGTCTGCAACTCTCCCACCTGCCTTCAAAACCTTCTGCGTGTACACCAGATAGTGCATAGAAAGATAGACTTCTATATCAGGAAAATCCCAACCACCCAGCACCACACTCTTGTACACCGTCACCCGTGCCACCTTTTCCATCTTGGATCCCCAGAAAAACACGAACAACATTCTCTGAACAGTCTGAATCCACCTTTTGCCAGGGGGAAAAACCAAACAAAAATACAACAACAAAGGCAGGATCACTGCCTTCACCACCAATACTTTGCCTGTAAACGACAACTTTCTCAACCTCCATACATTCAGCTTTCTTTCAACACTCTCTTTCACATTCCCTAGCGTCCTCTCTCCTTTCAGCGCAGAATCAAACACTATCCCTAATACTTTCACTTCCTCACCCACCACCACATTACTCACATTCACCGGTACCACTTTCCCTAGTGATGCCAACTGGGTTTTACCCCAGTTCACAGCCATTCCCGCAACACCACAAAAGATTCTCACATGCAGGTTCATTCTGTCCACATCTGCTTGCGTACTCCCAATCAAGGATACATCATCCATGTACGCCAAACACTTCACCTGACTTCCACCACTCCCAGGTACCACAAAACCTTTCACCACCTTATCATTCTGAATATGCAGCAACAGAGGCTCCATTACACAGATAAAGGCCAAAGGCGACAACGGACACCCCTGTCTGACACCAGACAGAACCGGAAAAGCCTCGGAAAGGTGCCCGTTCACCACTACCTGGCTCGACGCTTCGCAGTAGAAGCTCTTGATGACCCTCAATAGTCCACCCGGTACGCCCATCCTCGTCATTACCTTGAAGAGAAAGGAATGCGACACCCTGTCAAACGCCTTCTCCAAATCAATCCCCTCGACGATAATCGGCATGTTGTTATTTTTGGCGTGATAGATCATATCTCTCAGTAACACAAGGTTATCTGAGCTTCGCCGACCCGGAACCGCACACGTTTGACTCTCACCGATCATGCAGGATATCACATTCCTTAATCTACCAGCAACCAACTTCGCCGCCAACTTATAGTCGACATTCAATAGCGAAATTGGACGCCAGTTCCTGATGTCACGCCTATCCCCCTTCTTGTGGATCAAGGTAATGACGCCCTCCTTCATCGACTGCGCCAATTTTCCAGAAGAAAAAATCTTCTGGATCACCTCTACCACGTACTTCCCGATCGTTGGCCAGGCCCACTTGTAAAATTCGACCGGAAGACCATCCTTTCCAGGGGTCTTCCCAGTCTGCATGGCACTCACCGTCGCCCAGACCTCCTCCATGCAAACTGCGCCCTCCAATTGCTGCACATCCGCTTCAGACAAACCTTCATCCAGCACCTCACAGTACTCCTCCATTTCAGCCTCAGATGCTCCCAGATCCTTTCCATACAAGTCCGCATAAAACTTCCGTACCTCATCCACCACCTCATCACCCACCACCTCTCTGTCACCAGACATCACTGACTGCACTGTCCCTTTTCCCGTACAGGCACGTTTAAAAAAGAACCGGGAACACGACTCTCCCTCCTCCATGTCACGCACTTTAGCCAAAAAAATCACTTTTTTCCCCCTCTCTATCAACAAGCGCTTCTTCTGCTCTCTCGCTTCCTCCAACTCCTGTTCCACCTCCTCACCCCATTCTCTCAGTCTCAACAAATACTGTATTCTTGCACACCACCTTTCCTCCTCCTCCTTTCGCTCCTGACACTTTTCATACGCAAACCTCTTAAAGAACACCGCCACCTTTCGTTTGAACCAATCCCACCATTCTAGCCCATTCACAAAAAACTTCTTCCTCCAGATCCATCTCGCACACTCCACCTGAAACCTTTCATTACACTCAGGTTCATCCATTAAACTCACATTCAGCTTCCACACCCCTCTACCAAACGTCACTCTCGCCTGCTCCTCCAAGGAAACCAAGATGGCGACGTGATCTGAAAAAGTGTTAGGGTGATAAGAAATAGACTCGACCACTATAAACCTAGAAAGGAAAACAAAGTCAATGCGTGATTTAATAGTGCCCTTGTCGGAGAAGAAGGTAAAGTCTTTATCTCCGTTGACAGCCACCAGAGCCGCATCCTGCAGGCCATAATCCCTAACAATGTGGTTGAGGACCCCACTAGTCATATCCAATTTTGAATCAGCTAACCCCACTCTATCCTCAACCGCTCTGATACAATTAAGATCTCCGGCCACAATGGTCTTAATCCGGCCAGGGAGATACACTCTTAACGTCTCTAAAAATTTTTCCCTCTCTTTTTTGTCCGCAGGAGCATAGCAGTTAAACAAGCGGTACCGGGAGTCCCTGAGTTCGAACTCCACCATCAATAACCTCCCCGGTATAACCACCTCCACCTCTTTCACGGATATACCGGCATTATTGATTAATATCCCGACCCCCTCATTCTTGCTCTGGCAAGCTGGAGACCAGATGGCATTGCCCCGCGTCCACTCACCAGAGCCAGGCACCGCTGCCAACGCACACTCCTGTAGACAAAAAATGTCAACTTTAAATTTCTCCAAGTCCTGCAGGACCGCAGCCCGGCGGTATAAGGAGCCGATGCCCCTTACGTTAACTGTCAAGAGAGATAAACCCATCACCAGGAAAAAAGAGTGAATTACCGAAAATGTGCCTTCCATTACTGCCTCTTTTGGAGTCTCTCACTTGACCTCACTGGCGTCACACTCTGCGCATTCTTGTTCCTCTTTCTCGCCCTACTTCTTTTATTTTTCTCCACCACATTCCAGTTTTCTCTGCTCTCCTCCCCCTCCCCCTCTACCTTCCGGGAAGAAGCAGATTCACTGGCTCCATATTCCACTTTTCTCTCAGGCTCCTCTCCCCACCCCGACATATTGGATGCAGGAGAGTCTGCAATCTCCATCCTGGAATCCTCATCTGAGCTCTCCTCCTCCCTCCTAGCCTTTTTCCTGCTTCCAGGATTAAAGTCCGAATCTCCGCTGCTATCTGGTGGCATCTGGTAACAGGGCAGGGAATCACTTTCATTATTCTCCTCTCCTCTCCTGACATCCCCCTCTGCATTGTTAGGATCAATGCCTATGTCCAGGGGATCCTGCGATCTCACTGTTATCATTGAGGATCTATCACTATCAGAGGAGTCTGAGCTGTCACTCAGCTCCTCTTTCCCTCCAGAATTCAAATCCACAGAGCCGTTGGGGGAATCTCCCGCGCACAGCTGCACGGACTGTGCAGAAGCGGGAACAGCTGTTTTCCCCTCTCTTCTCCCAGCACAGGGCATGACGTGACCCTTCTCTTCAGCCTGATTGGCCGTTCCTGCGCTGACACTGCTGTTGCCATGCAGATTTTCGCCTGGCTCCTTCAGCACAGGCTCTGGATTGGGCATTTCCGCTCGGTGGGCGGAGTCAGCGCCGCCCGTCTCTCTGCACTCTTCGCCGCTCAGAGCGGCACTACTAGGCTCAGCCAGCACATCGGAGCCCGGCGGACTACAAGTGCCCTCCAGCCCACGCAGCAGCTGCGTGTCAGATGGGCTGTTCGGCACCTCCTCACTCGGGGCAGATCTTTCTCCGGCCACTTCTCCTCCTCCCCGCTCTTCTGCAGCTACTTCCAGCTGCTCACATCTCTCGGGGGGAACATTCTTCTCCGTGCCAGAGGCCACACACGGCTTTTCCCCGGCCACCAGCTGATTACTAGCAGAGCTGGGCACATCACGGGGAGGCGCCGCCGCCGCTCCGGCTGCATCACCCTGCGGGGGGACAGACACATCAGTGGCATCATTCTGCGGGGACACAGGCAGGGGAACAGGCACATCAGCCTGCGGGGGAACAGGCGGGGGAACAGTCACATCAGCCGCACCACTCTGCGGGGAAACAGGCGGGGGAACAGTCACATCAGCCGCACCACTCTGCGGGGACCCAGGCGGGGGAACAGTCTCATCAGGGGCATTAAGCATGTTCCTCACATCTCGGGCACACTGCCTCTTGGCCAGCTGCACACGCTGGGGCAGCGCTTCTCTGCTAAATGCAGGGGTCTTCACACCCTCCGGGGGTCGGGGGGGGAGGTTCAGTAACCTTCTCCTGCCCAGCAGCTGCCTCTATAGCCAGCCTCCTCTCCTGTAGCACAGTACGTGCAGCTTCTGCAATCTTATCTCCCTCAGAGGGGGTCTCCGTCACCCAGCTTTTCCAGGCGCCACCCTTAGCAGCACTGGCATAGGAATAGATGCTTCCTGTGGATCCTCTCTTGGGGCACCCCCTAGCCAGATGCCCAGCCACTCCACACAGGTCACATACTTTTGAGGTTCCACAGCCCACACCAGGGTGAGCAGGTTTTCCACAGTGCCTGCACAGTCTCTCATTTTCACACCTGGCTGTCTCATGGCCAAATTTGCAACACTTCTTGCAGTACCAGGGCTGGCCAGGGTAAGTTATATAACCCCGCTCTCCTGCAATTGAGAACACTGGCGGAGGGTGCACCAGCTCATTCCCTCCATTTTGTCTCCGGAACCTTACTGTGAACTTCAGCTTGCTGCGATACCAGCCCATATGGTTTCTAAGCCTCTCGGGCTGGCTCACATACTCGCAGTATCTCTCCAAGAAAAACTTCACCACCTCAGGCTCAACATGCGGATTATACAAATGCACCACAATCTGCCTCTCTTTTTCCACAAATAAAGGTTTCACATACTCAAATTTCTGTACCCACTCTTCATTACATGTTCTAATCCTTTCCAAAACCTTCAAGGCATTGTCTTCATTAAAAAAGGTCACATCGTACATACCCTGTGCTGGGAAGTCCTGAATAGCAAACACTCCACCACGCTTATCAACGTCCAGACGGTCACATAGGATGTAATCCACGAACCTCTTCGGGTTGATATCGGCTTTAAATCCTGGCTTGACCAGAAATTGCAATGAGTTTTTAAGTCTCCTTGTAGCTCCTCCACCTCCAACTCCACCACCAGACGAGGAAGCCATCCTCCTCTCGTTTTCCCCCAGGCCCCCACTAGGAGGACCCAGGATCGCCTCTCGCCCAGAAACCAATTAGTTTGCTAACTGATCTTAGGCAAAAGGCCGAGAAGCGATGTCCTAATGTTTCCCAGGTATGTAGTTGGCTGCTGTTGGCTGTGGCGACTTTTTCTAACCCTAACACACAATTGTCAATAGTCATTGACCAAGTTTGTGAGATTTGTGGTCTTTGGCATAAATAATTTTCATTGAAATGAAACACATCTGATTTGCTGTTTGTGGCCCCACCCCTTTTCTAAATATTTAACCCCAGTCACCCAATGGTCAACTGTACTAGGTTTGAGGCTTGTGCCATTAACAGTGCAAAAATGGCAGCAAGTAAATATTTGCCTTGAAAATCAATAGGTGGATTGTGATGGGTTTTTGTAGGCTCCACCCACTTTTCTGAATATTAATCCCAGTCACCCAGTGACCAACTGTGCAAAGTTTTAGAACCCTACAATTAATAGTGTAAGAATGGCTGCAGTTTACATTTTCCCAGTGAAATTTGTGTTTGTTTCCACCCACTGATGACTTGGCATTGCCCAGGTATGTATTTGGCTGGTGTTGGCTCCGCCCACTTTTTCTAACCCTAACACAAAATTACTTAATGACCAAGTTTGTGAGCTTTGCGGTCTTTGGCATCAATAATTTGCATTGAAATAAAATAAATCTGATTGGCTGTGGCTCCACCCATTTTCTGAATTTGAACCCCAATCACCCAATGGCCAACTGTACCAGGTACAGGTGATTAACAGTGCAAGAATGGCATCAATTAAATATTCCCCTTAAAGATTAATAGGTGGATTTTGATTGGCTTTTGTAGGCTCCACCCACTTTTCTGAATTTTAATCTCAGTCACCCAGTGACCAACTGTGCAAAGTTTGAGAACCCTACCATTAACAGTGTTAGAATTGCTGCAGTTTACATTTTCTCAGTGAAATTTGTATTTGTCTCCGCCTACTGATGTCCCGGCATTGCCCGATTATGTATTTGGCTGGTGTTGGCTGCGCCCACTTTTCCTAACCCTAACCCTAACACACAATTACTCAATAACCAAGTTTGTGAGCTTTGCGGTCTTTGGCATCAATAACCTGCATTCAAATGAAACAAATCATATTGGCTGTTTGGGGCTCCACCCCCTTATATAAATTTAAACCCCAGTCACGCAATGATCAACTGTACCAGGTTTGAGGCTTGTGCCATTAACAGTGCAAGAATGGCAGCAATGAAATATTCCCCTGAAAAATCAATAGGTAATTTTTGATTGTTTTTTGTAGGCTCCACCCACTTTTCTGAATAATAATCCCAGTCACCCGGTAACCAACTGTGCAAAGTTTGAGAATCCTACCATTAACAGTGTAAAAATGGCTGCTGTTTACATTTTCCCAGTAAAATTTGTATTTGTCTCCGCCCACTTATGACCTGGCGTTGCCCGCTTATGTATTTGGCTGGTGTTGGCTGTGCCCACTTTCCTAACCCTAACACACAATTAATCAATTACTCAATTACCAAGTTTGTGAGCTTTGCCGTGTTTGGCAACAATAATTTGCATTGGAATGAAACAAATCTGATTGGCTATTTGTGGCTCCACCCCCTTTCTGAAATTGAACCCCAGTCACCCAATGATCAACTATACCAGGTTTGAGGTTTGTGCCATTAACAGTGCAAGAATGGCAGGTTTGAGGCTTGTGCCATTAACAGTGCAAGAATGGCAGAAATATTCCCCTTGAAAATCAACCAACTGTGCAAAGTTTGAGAACCCTACCATCAACAGTGTAAGAAAAACAAAAGTTAGCTTTCTTAAAACAGAAAGAATTTGCGATAATTCAGGTTGGAGTGAGCTTAAAATGTCTCCCAGTGCATCACTGTTGAATATATGCAAATTAACCAATGTTACCCTTAAAAGCTAAACACACCTCCAGAACTGCTGGAATACAATGATGTGTCATTTTATTAATTTGTACAGAGCCATGATAATCCAACATGCATACAGACTGTTTTGGGTTGTTTGATCCTCATCAGTGCATGGCATGGATTAATTTGGCTCTATGCAGTTGGGCTTGTAACACCGAGAGGTACAGACTAACCAGCGAGCTCATGGTGACCCAGAACTCATTGGAGTGTGTAACGGTCCTAAAAGCCCCCTTACTAAGATGTTAAGAAAAACAAAAGTTTGCTTTCTTAAAACAGAAAGAATTTGCGATAATTCAGGTTGGAGTGAGCTTGAGATGTCTCCCAGTGCATCACTGCTGAATATATGCAAATTAACCATTCTACCCTTAGAAGCTAAACACACCTCTAGTGTAACAGTGTAAGAATGGCTGCAGTTTACATTTTCCAGTGAAATTTGTATTTGTCTCTTTTTGGTTATGGGAATAAAAAGTATCCTATACTTTATTCCAGGTAATGTACTATGTGTGTGCCAAATTTCATTCAAATCCGTTTAGCCATTTTTGCGTGATCGAGTAACAAACATCCAAACATCCAAACATCCGAACTTTCCCATTTATTATATTAGTAGGATTACTGCAGTGCTGCTGTGCTGAGCATTGTCAGTGTGACAGTTAGACAGATAGTGTGCACTGTCTGTCCTCTACTCTGCGGTCTGTCACTCCGTGCTGATTTGATTTAAAGTCCAACCCCAATTTCATTAAAGTAAAAGTACCCCACATCATCTGGTGACATCATCATAACGTATAAGTTGTACTATGCAGCCGGGGGAGAGGCAGCGAGGGCAAGAAGACAGGGAGCAACATTACGGCCACCCTCAGGTCTGCAGTGTCAGTGTCGACCCCAGTGGACAGCCTACCCTCAGTCAGCGAGCTTTTCGCTCCAGGCGCCACGATTGAACTCAGGGCTGTTAGCCGCAAGGAGTTTGAGGAGGATGTTCTGGGTTTTGAGGGGGGGTATGATGTTGATGATGGGATGAAGGACCGTGACTACCATCCACAGGATGGGGATGTCAGCTCTGACTCTGAGGAGGAGGATGCGTCGGTGGGTTTGGCACGGAGAATCAGCATTGCAGACAGTGGCTGTGGAATGCGGGTCCAACCACAGCCTTCTGCCGCTACCACCAGCCACACCACTCAACCTCCAACCACCACAGGGAGAAAAGCCGCAGTATCCCATTCAGGCCGCAGGGGAATGTTCACCTCCCCAATCTGGCGGTTTTTCACTCTGCCCTCATTGGACAGCAAGTTTGCCATATGCAATGTGTGCAAACTACAGATGAGCAGAGGTTGTGACCCCTACAAGTATGGCACCTCCAGCTTCATCATCCATCTGGCAAAAAAAACATGTTGAGCATGAGGAGTTTAAGAGGCTGAAGCAAGCTGGCGCTGGCTCCCACCGCCACGGTGCCACAGGCCACTGCTGCTGATACCACCACCTATATTCAACCCAAAACACAATTGCGGTGTCATTTTTTGGAGGTGTCTGGGCTGAAAACTGTCATGTCCCAGTTGTGCGATTGGACTTTGGACACAATGTGGGCTGCACAACCGCTGTCTGGAACCTAGTCCTGATGTTAATTGACAGCTTTTTTTTTTTTTCATTTTATGTCCACCAAATAATAAATTAGTGTTTCCCTTTAAAAAAACATGATGCTACATGTATCATTTAACCTAAAAACCCTTTTTAAAGCTATTTAAAGGGCACTTCCGGGTTTTCTATCCAGATACCCGAATAGGTCGGGTACCCGCGGGTAATTTGGTCGGATATCTGAATTCACTAGGATATCCGCAAGGTCAGATCCAGATATCTGACTCGGATCCGGGTATCTGGGTACCCGGATCCGGGCGGGTTTTAAAAAGTACTACCCGAGCAACCCTGCTCACTGCACATAGTGCGCATTAAACATGGTAACATGAAAGTCCATAGACTTTCATTTTAGCATCCACATTACAGCAGTGAGTTGCTGTGCAGTACATTTCAACTCATCGGGAGTGATTAAAGAAAACCGCGCATGAACAGGACTGTCACGCCGGCTGCCTTGATGATGTGTAGCGGTGGACATGGAGTGTCGCCGGTAACTAAGCCGCCAGTGGGACCCAGAATGCAGCCAGGAGGACGCCGGGGCACCTCGCAGCCTACGGTGGGCTGGAGGAAGCCCCTGGTAAGTACCAATTTTAACCACTTTACCCCCACGCGTACGAATTTCTCTGTCCCTTTTTCCATCCTTTCTCCACCAGCGACGGAGAAATCCGTACTTTCCGCGCTCCCGCCGCTGCCCGCACTCCCGCTCGTAAACACGCCACCGGCCGCTCGCCCGGAGATCAATGAACGGGAAAATCCATTCCCGTTCGTTGATCTAAGCCCCGCAATGATCCGCTGCTTCTCTGATAAGCAGCGCGATCATTGTGAAGAAAAAAAACTTTCCCAGCCTCCTAGTACTTCCTGAAAGCGTCCGGAACAAAACAGTTACAAAAAGTTACTGTTGCCATCTTGTGGCCAAATAGTAAAACTACACCCTAAAGCACTTTTCACATACAAATACATTAGTTTTACACAAAAAAATTAACTCCTTACCTCCCACACTCCCCAATTTAAAAAAAAAAAATTACAATTAAAAAAAATACATAAATAGTTACCTTAGGGACTGAACTTTTTAAATATTTTTGTCAGGAGGGTATAACACTGTTATAAACTATGGGCTTGTAATTAGGGATGGACGCAAAACTGAAAAAAATGCACCTTTATTTCCCAATAAAATATTGGCGCTAAACATTGTGATAGGGACATAATTTAAACGGTTTTATAACCGGGACAAATGGGCAAATACATTTCATGGGTTTTAATTACAGTAGCATGCATTATTTAAAAACTATAAAGGCCGAAAACTGAAAAATAATAAAAAAAAATTCCCACATTTTGTCCAATTTTACCATTAAAACACATTTAGAATAAAATAATTTTTGGCATAATGTCCCACCTAAAGAAAGCCTAATTGGTGGCGAAAAAAACAAGATATAGTTCATTTCATTGTGATAAGTAATGATAAAGTTATAGATGAATGAATAGAAGGAGCGCTGAAGTTATAGACGAATGAATGGAAGGAGCGCTGAAAGGTGAAAATTGCTCTGGTGGTCAAGGGGTAAAACCCCTCAGTTGGGAAGTGGTTAAATTGAACCCACTGCTCAGGGTCCCTTTAAGGAATTTTATTCATGCATGTTAATGTGTTTCAAAGCACTAGCTAGTTTGAATGGGCCCTTATTGGTTTAAAGCAAAGCAGGAAAAAAGGGAAAGCAGGCAAGTGCTTAGAAAAATGTATGCGAAAATTTAAGTAAAATTTTGAGTCATCTTAATTAGCTGATTACGATCATCACTAATGTAGAGTACGAATGTACTCTATATTAGTGATGGTCGTGACCGGCTAATTACGATTGCTCAAAATTCGCGTACATTTTTGCAATTATGCCTATAGGTGTAACGATCAGTGTCAGCACACAGAGAGAATCTGATTATTGGTGATCTGCAGTATCACCAAGAATACAGATATATACCTGATTATTGATGATCTGCAGAATCACCGATAATCCAAGTATAACTAACCTCTGGACACCTGTATATATCGTTAGTGTTTGGTGCAACAGTAATGACTTTGAGTGAACCACCCGATGAGCAGGTGGTTCTTGGCAGTATGGGCAATACTGCTCTTTTGAGAAGCACAAGAACCTTCCAGCAGCCTGAGACCTTCCAAGGGGTGGAGTCTCAGGCTAAAGGTAGGAAGGGCCAGTGAGTGAGTGACACCTGAAGGTGGATGTCACTAGCTGATCTGGAGACTATCTCTAAAAGGGGAGAGATAGCTCTCGAGGTCGGGCAAGCCAGGTCGGCAACACACGGACAGACAAAGTACAAAGACAGAAAGCTGATTCGGTATCCAAGGCAGGCAGGGTTGGCAACGGATAATCAGATATGCGTGGTGCCGAATCAGAGAGCGGAGAGATAGTCAGGAAAGCAATGGGTCATAATAGATATCAAACAATGCCTAGTCTTGGGTGTGAGGTCCGTGGTCTCTACACCCTGGAACTAGTCTGAAGTATAACAGAATGATAACACAAGTTCCCTAATCTTGGGTGTGAGGTCCGTGGTCTCTACACCCTGGAACTAGTCTGAAGTATAACAGAATGATAACACAAGTTCCCTAATCTTGGGTGTGAGGTCCGTGGTCTCTACACCCTGGAACTAGTCTGAAGTATAACAGAATGATAACACAAGTTCCCTAATCTTGGGTGTGTGGTCCGTGGTCTCTACACCCTGGAACTAGTCTGTAGAATAACAGAATGATAATACAAGTAATCTGGCTCAGTGTGAATTCCCAGGTCCTCCTGGTTCAAACACACTGTTGGATCTGATTAAGGTCTGAGTGCTTCCACGTAGCGTTCGCAACGGCAGACAACTTGTGACTGACCAGCAGTAACTATATATAGAGCAGCGCTCTCTGGCGCCACCCCTAAGTGATAGACCAATAATCACTTGCTCTGAGGTCAGCTGACCAGCCTGGTCAGCTGATCCCCCCTTGGCTGTCATAAAAGTTCTGCCTCTCAGCGCGCGCGCGCGTATTCCTGAATCTGTGTGAACTAACAGACCCAGCCACACCAGACGCATGCTGCTGCATGAGAACCACCACGCTGGACGCGGAACCAGCAGCCTTGCTGTCAGTACACTTTCCAGGGTGCAAGTTATGGAATTCCTTCTTTAATTCCTCTGCGTGCATACGACAGTCTGGCACCCAAGTTCTCTCCTCTATGCCATATCCTTTCCAGTGAACCAAATACTGCACGGAGTTCTGCACAAGCCGTGAGTCCAGAATCTCCTCAATTTCATACTCAGGTTGGTCATCAATCAACACAGGGGGGGGGGGGGGGGTTTGAGGGAGCGGAATCCCCGTGCACTGCCGGCTTGAGCAAGGACACATGAAATGATCTCACACCTCGCATGCTGGTAGGGAGATCAATGGCATAAGTGACATTATTGATTTTTCTGGTCACTGGAAAAGGACCCTCAAATCTGGGACCTAACTTGGGTGACAGTTGTGCGTAAACAAACAGACTGCGCTTGTCAAAAATGGAAATATGAAAACTTTAATATGGTTGAGGATTACACAACCCAGATAAAATGGATATACAAAGGGACAACTTTCCCATAAAATGTATATAAAAACGCTAAAATGGTGTTCCTGTATTAACAGATAGATACTCAATAAACTAAAGCAGCATTCTTTCTATAAAGTGACTGATGAAGTAATTTAACAATGTTTCCTGGGATAACAGGGTATTGTAACTTGTGTTCCTGATAGCTGTATTGCATATAGTAGTATCCCAAGCGTTGCGTTCTATACACATATATTTTCAAGCGTTGCGCTCTATAGATAAAATTAATCGCAACGCTAATACCCTGTTATCCCAGGCGAACCTTTGCGGAAGTTCGGTTCGCCCCATAATGCACATGGAGGGTCAACTTTGACCCTCTACATCACAGTCAGCAGGCCCAGTGTAGCCAATTAGGCTACACTAGCCCCTGGAGCCCCACCCCCCCCCTTATATAAGGCAGGCAGCGGCGGCCATTACGGTCACTCGTGTGCTGCCTGCGTTAGTGAGAGTAGGGCGAGCTGCTGCAGACTGTCTCTCAGGGAAAGATTAGTTAGGCTTAACTTGTTCCTGTCTGGCTGCATACCTGTTCTGTGAACCCACCACTGCATACCTGTGCTGTGAACCCACCACTGCATACCTGTGCTGTGAACCCACCACTGCATACCTGTGCTGTGAACCCACCACTGCATACCTGTGCTGTGAACCCACCACTGCATACCTGTTCAGTGAACCTGCCACTGCATACCTGTTCTGTTCAGTGGACCCGCCACTGTATACCTGTTCATTGAACCCACCACTGCATACCTGTGCTGTGAACCCACCACTGCATACCTGTTCTGTGAACCCACCACTGCATACCTGTGCTGTGAACCCACCACTGCATACCTGTTCAGTGAACCTGCCACTGCATACCTGTTCTGTTCAGTGGACCCGCCACTGTATACCTGTTCATTGAACCCACCACTGCATACCTGTGCTGTGAACCCACCACTGCATACCTGTTCTGTGAACCCACCACTGCATACCTGTGCTGTGAACCCACCACTGCATACCTGTTCAGTGAACCTGCCACTGCATACCTGTTCTGTTCAGTGGACCCGCCACTGTATACCTGTTCATTGAACCCACCACTGCATACCTGTGCTGTGAACCCACCACTGCATACCTGTGCTGTGAACCCACCACTGCATACCTGTTCTGTGAACCCACCACTGCATACCTGTTCAGTGAACCCGCCACTGCATACCTGTTCTGTTCAGTGGACCCGCCACTGTATACCTGTTCAGTGAACCCGCCACTGCATACCTGTTCTGTTCAGTGGACCCGCCACTGTATACCTGTGCTGTGAACCCGCCACTGCATACCTGTTGTGTTCAGTGAACCTGCCACTGCATACCTGTTCTGTGAACCCGCCACTGTATACCTGTTCTGTTTAGTGAACCCGCCACTGTATACCTGTTCTGTTTAGTGAACCCGCCACTGCATACCTGTTCTGTTCAGTGGACCCGCCACTGTATACCTGTTCAGTGAACCCGCCACTGCATACCTGTTGTGTTCAGTGAACCTGCCACTGCATACCTGTTCTGTGAACCCGCCACTGTATACCTGTTCTGTTTAGTGAACCCGCCACTGCATACCTGTTCTGTTCAGTGGACCCGCCACTGTATACCTGTTCAGTGAACCCGCCACTGCATACCTGTTGTGTTCAGTGAACCCGCCACTGCATACCTGTTCTGTTCAGTGGACCCGCCACTGTATACCTGTTCAGTGAACCCGCCACTGCATACCTGTTCTGTTCAGTGAACCCGCCACTGCATACCTGTTGTGTTCAGTGAACCTGCCACTGCATACCTGTTCTGTGAACCCGCCACTGTATACCTGTTCTGTTTAGTGAACCCGCCACTGTATACCTGTTCTGTTTAGTGAACCCGCCACTGTATACCTGTTCTGTTTAGTGAACCCGCCACTGCATACCTGTTCTGTTCAGTGGACCCGCCACTGTATACCTGTTCAGTGAACCCGCCACTGCATACCTGTTCTGTTCAGTGGACCCGCCACTGTATACCTGTTCAGTGAACCCGCCACTGCATACCTGTTCTGTTCAGTGAACCCGCCACTGCATACCTGTTCTGTTCAGTGGACCCGCCACTGTATACCTGTTCAGTGAACCCGCCACTGCATACCTGTTCTGTTCAGTGAACCCGCCACTGCATACCTGTTGTGTTCAGTGAACCTGCCACTGCATACCTGTTCTGTGAACCCGCCACTGTATACCTGTTCTGTTTAGTGAACCCGCCACTGTATACCTGTTCTGTTTAGTGAACCCGCCACTGCATACCTGTTCTGTTCAGTGGACCCGCCACTGTATACCTGTTCAGTGAACCCGCCACTGCATACCTGTTGTGTTCAGTGAACCTGCCACTGCATACCTGTTCTGTGAACCCGCCACTGTATACCTGTTCTGTTCAGTGAACCCACCGCATCAGTGCGCATACCTGTGCAGTTAAGTGAACCCACCTACCTACGTGAGTGCACGCAGTGTGATATACCACTCCGTGCATACCCGATATGGACAAAACAGGTAGAGGAAGAGGTAGTGCCAGAGCCAGAGGAAGGCCACCCGGCAGGTCTGCGCGAGGTCGTGTAAATGTAATTTCGTGTGGACCTGGCCCACAGTACAGTGCTCGGAAGAAGGCACGTCCCATCACCTCCCAAGATTGTCAGGACGTGGTTGAGTATTTAGCGACACAGAACACCTCATCTTGCTCAGCCACCAGCGCTACTACTAGCACCACTTCCGCTGCATTTGACACTTCGCAAGAATTATTTAGTGGTGAAATCACTGATGCACAGCCATTGTTGTTACAGCCAGATGAATTTTCACCAGCTCATATATCTGAGTTACGCGGCAACACTATGGATGTAACGTGTCAGGAGGATGAAGGACCTACTGATGGTGCAAGTTTGGATTTGTCTGAGGCAAGCGAAGCTGGGCAGGATGACTACGATGATGACGGTAATAGGGATCCTCTGTATGTTCCCAATAGAGGAGATGAAGAGGGGGACAGTTCAGAGGGGGAGTCAGAGAGTAGTAGGAGGAGAGAAGTTGCCGAAAGAAGCTGGGGCAGCTCTTCGTCAGAAACAGCTGGTGGCAGAGTCCGGCACCATGTATCGCCACCTATGTACAGCCAGCCAACTTGCCCTTCAGCATCAGCTGCTGAGGTCCCCATAGTGCCCACATCCCAGGGTGGCTCAGCGGTGTGGAAATTTTTTAATGTGTGTGCCTCAGATCGGACCAAAGCCATCTGTTCGCTCTGCCAACAAAAATTGAGCCGTGGAAAGGCCAACACTCACGTAGGGACAAGTGCCTTACGAAGGCACCTGGAGAAAAGGCACAAACAGCAATGGGATGGCCACCTGAGCAAAAGCAGCAGCAGCACACAAAAGCAAAGCCACCCTCCTTCTCCTCTTCCTCCTCCATCAGGTGCATTATCTGCTTCTGCCGCTTTCTCCCTTCCACCTTCACAGGCACCCTCCTCCACTCCGCCTCTGCCCTTGAGCGGTTCCTGCTCCTCTGCCCACAGCAGCAGTCAGGTGTCCGTGAAGGAAATGTTTGAGCGGAAGAAGCCAATTTCGGCCAGTCACCCCCTTGCCCGGCGTCTGACAGCTGGCGTGGCGGAACTGTTAGCTCGGCAGCTGTTACCATACCGGCTGGTGGACTCTGAGGCCTTCCATAAATTTGTGGCCATCGGAACACCGCAGTGGAAGATGCCAGGCCGCACTTATTTTTCGAGAAAGGCCATACCCCAACTGCACCGTGAAGTTGAGAGGCAAGTGGTGTCATCTCTTGCGAAGAGCGTTGGGTCAAGGGTACACCTGACCACGGATGCCTGGTCTGCCAAGCACGGGCAGGGCCGCTACATTACCTACACAGCCCATTGGGTGAACCTGGTGGTGAACGATGGCAAGCAGGGCGCAGCGGACCAAATTGTGACACCTCCACGGCTTGCAGGCAGGCCTCCTGCCACCTCCTCTCCTCCTGCTACATGCTCTTCGCTGTCCTCCTCCTCCTTGGCTGAGTGGCAGTTCTCCTCTCCAGCTACACAGCCCCAGCTCCGCAGGGCCTATGCTGCATGCCAGGTAAGACGGTGTCACGCCATCTTAGACATGTCTTGTCTCAAAGCGGAGAATCACACTGGAGCAGCTCTCCTGGCTGCTCTTAAGAAACAGGTGGATGAGTGGCTGACCCCGCAACACCTGGAGATAGGCAACGTGGTGTGCGACAACGGCAGCAATATGCTTGCCGCTTTGCATATGGGGAAGCTGACACACATACCCTGCATGGCACATGTCATGAATCTAGTGGTTCAAAGATTTGTGGCAAAGTACCCTGGCTTAGCGAATGTCCTGAAGCAGGCCAGGAAGTTCTGTGGGCATTTGAGGCGGTCTTACACAGCCATGGCACGCTTTGCGGAAATTCAGCGCAAAAACAACATGCCGGTGAGACGCCTCATTTGCGATAGCCCGACTCGCTGGAACTCGACTCTGCTCATGTTCTCCCGCCTGCTAGAACAGAAGAAAGCCGTGACCCACTACCTCTACAACTACAGTAGAATGAAACAGTCTGGGAAGATGGGGATGTTCTGGCCCGACAACTGGACACTGATGGAAAATGCATGCAGGCTCATGCGGCCGTTTGAGGAGGTGACCAACCTGGTGAGCCGCAGTGAGGGCACCATCAGCGACTTAATTCCCTACGCTTACTTCTTGGAGCGTAGAGTGGCGGATGAAGCTGTGAATGAGCGTGACCAGGAACCGTTACGGCAGGAACAGGCATGGGACCAATTTTCATCAGACCCAGCTGTTTCCTCAACACCTGCGGCAGCACAGAGGGGGGAGGAGGAGGAAGAAGAGAAGTCGTGTGCAGAAGACGAGTCAGACTCAGAGGATGATGAGCAAGGTGTTTCTTTGGGGGAGGAGGAGGAGGAGGAGGGGACAGCGGCAGGAGAACAACCTCAGCAGGCATCGCAAGGGGCTTGTGCTGCTCAACCTTCCCGTGGTATTGTTCGCGGCTGGGGGGAGGAGGTTGACTTACCTGACGTCACTGAGGAAGAGCAAGAGGAGATGGAGGGTACTGGATCCGACTTTGTGCAGATGTCGTCTTTTATGCTGTCCTGCCTGTTGAGGGACCCCCGTATAAAAAACCTCAAGGGGAATGACCTGTACTGGGTGGCCACACTACTAGACCCTCGGTACAGGCACAAAGTGGCGGACCTGTTACCAACTCACCGGAAGGTGGAAAGGATGCAGCACATGCAGAACCAGCTGTCAACTATGCTTTACAATGCCTTTAAGGGTGATGTGACGGCACAACGCCAGCAAGGTACCACTGCCACTAATCCTCCTCCCGTGTCCACGCAGTCAAAGACAGGACGCTCCAGCGATCTCATGGTGATGTCGGACATGCGGACGTTCTTTAGTCCAACGCCTCGCCGTAGCCCTTCCGGATCCACCCTCCACCAACGCCTGGAACGGCAGGTAGCCGACTACCTGGCCTTAAGTGTGGATGTAGACACTGCTGTGAACAGCGATGAGGAACCCTTGAACTACTGGGTGCGCAGGCTTGACCTGTGGCCAGAGCTGTCCCAATTTGCCATCCAACTTCTCTCCTGCCCTGCCGCAAGCGTCCTGTCAGAAAGGACCTTCAGCGCAGCTGGAGGCATTGTCACAGAGAAGAGAAGTCGCCTAAGTCACAAAAGTGTTAAGTACCTCACCTTTATCAAAATGAATGAGGCATGGATCCTGGAGGGCTGCTGCCCGCCCCAAGACTAAGTCAGTCCCCGCACACACAGCATCTCTGCCTGCACGCCGTGTGACTGGCTGCCTGGCCTGCCCCAAGAAGACTAAGTCGCTCCCAGTCCCTCCACACAGCATGTCTGCCTGCAGGCCGCTTGACTACCTTCTCCGCCACCACCAACAGGGTCCGGGACTCCAGGCGGATTGCTGAATTTTTTAGGCTGTAATAATTTTTCTGGTGCGTGTACATGACTGCCTAATTTTTCTGGCTGCACTGCGGGCAGCTGCAACAACAAAAGAAAAGGCATGTACATGCGCCCATTCCCCTTCGTGATCATTACCTTGCCGTGGTGAAGGGGCTTGCGTATCACAATGAAGCAATGACCGGCGCCTAGATGAGTGTCTCGGGGGGCACACCCACGATAATAAGGTCGTTGCCTCATTGTGGTCAGACCAAATTTGATCAGCTGGACAGTCACTGTTCTGTCATTCAGCTACATCAGCCAGGCGACCATATGGGCTGTAAAGCCACCAAAACCTGCACTCTCGCCATGGTGCGCACCAGTCCAGCACGGCCGTCACTACAAAAACAGCTGTTTGCGGTGCGTTACACGGTGGTTTGGTGTGTCAGTGTGAAGCAGTACCTTAATTACACTACCTGATTGATGTATACACATGCAAGATGTTTGAAAGCACTTTAGGCCTGTCATTTAGCATTCAATGTGATTTCTGCCCTTAAAACGCTGCTTTGCGTCAAATCCAGATTTTTCCCCGGGACTTTTGGCATGTATCCCACTCCGCAATGCCCCCCTCCAGGTGTTAGACCCCTTGAAACATCTTTTCCATCACTTTTGTGGCCAGCATAATTATTTTTTTTTTCAAAGTTCGCATCCCCATTGAAGTCTATTGCGGTTCGCGAACTTTAACGCGAACCGAACCTTCCGCGGAAGTTCGCGAACCAGGTTCGCGAACCTAAAATCGGAGGTTCGGCCCAACTCTAATCCTCAACCATATTAACAGGGCCGGTATAAGCAACAATGGGGCCCCAGGGCAAAATAAACCTGGGGGGCCCCCCCAACATATACCCCGGAACAAAAATCGGCATTAGGGGACCTTTTTTGCAGCTGGTATAGTCAGGGTGTGAAGTCCCAATCGGTCGGAGCTCCACATTCTGGCTATCCCAGTCTGCATGGGGGACAAGGGGTTAAAAAATTTCAGGATAGGGGACCCCACATAATTTTTTTTTAAAAAAAAATTCTCACACTCTAAACATAAAAAAAAAATTGGGAAAATAGGAAAAAAATGCCAGGGATCTTCATACAGCCATATTGCGGCTGTATAGCGATCCCTGGCCAAAGCGCTGCGGCTGCGTATGGACCTCCTGGAAACCCCATCAGGAAATGTATTGCTCTTTCTTTTGATACATGTAAAATTACACTACCGTTAGGTTTGCTACTAAAAGTGACATTTACCGCATTTAAAAGTATACTTTTTTCCTTCAAAACTTTAAAATCGATTTTCTCAAAAACTATAAGATCTTTTTGAAAAATAGTTTTTTCCTCTTATTCCTAATGATCTCCTTAACATATCCTGCAAATTTAGGGTTTCTAGCATTTAAGGTGGATTTGCTATTAACCATTAAAGTCGGCAGGTTTTTAAATGTGTATTTTTTTTCCTTTGAAACTTTAAAATCGATTTTCTCAAAAACTATAAGGCCGATTTGAAAATGTTTTTTTCCTCTTGTAGCCACTGGGGGCCCCTACAAGCTCTGGGGCCCTGGGGCAGCTGCCTCCTTTGCCACTATGGTAGCGCCGGCCCTGCATATTAAAGTTTTCATATTTCCATTTTTGACAAGCGCAGTCTGTTTGTTTACGCAGTACTATACTTTAAGGAAGTGGGATCCCCTCACAGTCATCGCTGCTGTCTAATTAGGCGCAACACTGCAATTTTTGAATCTTAGGTGACAGTTGCTTTAGAGCCAAATGTCGTGTGGACACCCAGACCAAGTCTCCTGGAAGAAATTCCCATTCTATGGAACGTCTCTTGTCAGCCTGTTTCTTCTGGTTCTGAAAAGCCCTCCCCAGGTTTCTTTTAACCATTCCCCAAATTTGTTTTAAAGACCTCTGCCAATTCTCCAGGGCTGGAAACGGAGTAGAAGCCACTGGCAATGGGGTGAACTTAGGTGACCTTCCCGTCACCACCTGAAATGGGGAAAATCCTGAAGAGGAACTTTTCAGATTGTTGTGTGCAAATTCTGCAAACGGCAAAAATTTGACCCAGTCGGTTTGTGCATCCGCAACATAACATCTCAGAAACTGTTCCAGGGACTGATTGACTCTTTCGGTCTGGCCATTGGTCTGTGGGTGGTAGCCTGATGAAAAAAAAAAGCTCCATGTCTAACTGATGGCAGAATGCTCTCCAAAACTTGGATACAAATTGGACTCCCCGATCTGACACTATATTTTCCGGAATGCCATGCAGCCGGAAAATGTGCTGGATGAAGAGCTCAGCCAATTCCTGGGCCGAGGGGAGTCCTTTCAGGGGGACAAAATGAGCCATCTTACTGAATCGATCGACTACCACCCAAATGACCGTCATGCCCTCAGACCTGGGGAGTTCGCCCACAAAATCCATGGACAAATGGGTCCACGGTTCCCTTGGAACTGGTAAAGGCTGCAATGTTCCAACAGGTGCCTGACGGGAGGGTTTGCTCCTAGCACACACTGCACATTCTCTTACATACTCCTTACAGTCTGTTGCCAATGACGGCCACCAAGCACATCTAGCAATGAGATCCTGAGTTCTGGTGGCCCCAGGATGTCCAGCATTCTTGTGGGAATGGAACAGCTGCAACAGTTGTAGGCAAAAAGGCAATGGTACAAACATGACCCCCTCAGGCTTTCCCTCTGGAACATCTTGTTGGAACGGACTCAAAGTAACAGTCCAGTCTTTCTAGGTCTCAGTGGCTGCCAGGACCACTTTCTGAGGGACAATGGTCTCCGGGTCTGAGGGCTGTGCTGTCTCGGGCTCAAAACACCTGGATAAGGCATCAGCCTTGATGTTCTTACTACCAGGGGTATACGTGATTACAAATCTGAATCTTGAGAAAAATAACGACCACCGGGCCTGTCGGGGGCTAAGTCTCTTAGCGCCCTCAATGTACTCCAAATTCTTGTGGTCAGTGTAAACAGTAATGGTGTGTTCTGCCCCTTCTAGCCAATGTCGCCATTCCTCAAAGGCCAATTTGATGGCTAGAAGTTCCCTATTGCCTATATCATAGTTTTTCTCTGCGGGTGAAAACCTACGGGAGAAATAGGCACAAGGATGCAGTTTTCCCTGCAAACCAGAACGCTGAGACAGCACAGCCCCTACCCCTACCTCTGAGGCATCTACCTCCACGATAAAGGGAAAGGTGACGTCAACATGTCTCAGTATGGGTGCAGAACAGAACAATTTCTTCAGAGTGGAGAAAGCAGCATGGGCCTCTGGGGACCAGTGGTTAGTATCTGCCCCTTTCTTGGTGAGACTGGTGAGAGGTGAAATCACCGTAGAGTACCCATTTATGAACCTCCTGTAGTAGTTGGCGAACCCCAGGAATCTCTGTAGAGATTTCAGTCCTACAGGATGGGGCCACTCCAAGACAGCTGAGACCTTTCCAGGGTCCATAGAGAGGCCAGAGGTCAAGATTATGTACCCCAGAAAGGCGACAGAGGTCACTTCAAAAATGCACTTTTCTAATTTAGCATACAGCATATTTTGTCTTAACTTCCGTAACACAAACCCAACATGTTTCCTGTGTTCTGAGAGGTTGGATGAGAAAATTAGTATATCCTCTAAGTACACTAAGACGAATTTGCCCAATACCTCTCTGAAGACCTTGTTAATCAGCTCTTGGAAGACGGCCGGGGCATTACACAACCCGAAGGGCATCACTAGGTACTCGTAATGCCCATCGAGTGTGTTAAAGTGAACCGACCACCTTTTTTTCACTCAGGACATTTCTATAGCACATGAAAAATGTATGCCGACTATCTGTTTCATTATTAAAATAAACTTTCATTTTACCTTGTATTTTACATTCAAAGTTGTTAAATTGGCCTGTTTGAGCAGGCCTGCTGACCGTCCCCATCCGCAGAGAGTTCAGGAACCTCTAATTGTTTTATTGAGCTAATTACCAAGAGGTAAACAATGCCTTTCATCAGCAAAAGGGGGGACATAACTAGGAGTGTGTCTTCAAAGCCAGGGTGTGTGTCAATGTGTCAAGATAGCATCTCTGACTTCTGTAAATAAGGAATGTGAGAAGGGGAGGGGGGAACATGGCAGCTTCTATGTCAGGAGGGATTCCAGTGAAAGAGAATGTGGTCAGTTCCCTTTAAAGGCCGTCTTCCTTTCATCACCGTCCCTGATACGCACAAGATTGTATGCACCCCTTAAATCCAGCTTCGAGAAAATCTTAGCATTGGTGACCTGGGTAAACAAATCGTCAATTAAGGGCAGAGGATAACCATTTTTTACTGTAATTTTATTTAAGCCCCGATAATCAATGCATGGACGGAGGCCTCCATCCTTCTTTTTCACAAAAAAGAATCCTGCCCCTGCTGGTGACCGAGAGGGACGAATAAAACCTTTAGCTAAATTTTCTCGGATGTATTCTTGCATAGCTAATTTCTCTGGCCCAGATAAATTATAGAGATGACCTCTAGGGGGCATACAACCAGACCTGAGATCAATGGGACAATCAAAAGGGCGGTGCGGAGGAATTTTATCTGCTGACTTGGGACAAAAAAAGTCCGCAAATTCTGAATACTGGTCTGGCAACCCTTCCATCTGAATCTTGGTTTTACCCAAGGTTACCTTCGCTAGACAATGATGATAACAATGGGTAGACCAGCTCGTTAGCTGACCTGAAACCCAATTGATCTGAGGAGAGTGAAGTTGTAACCATGGCATACCAAGGATGATCGTGGAGGTTGTCATCCGCAAGACCAGAAACTGTAGATTCTCTTTATGTAACACCCCCATCGTCACCCTTAACTCTGGGGTCTGAGACAGAGGGTGTTTACTCTGCAGAGGAGAGTCATCCACTGCAGTGACCAGAATCCGTTGCTTCAACGGGGAAATAGGAATCCCCAATTTCTTAGCAAATTCGTAATCCATAAAATTGGCTGCTGAGCCAGAGTCAATGAAGGCCTCAGTGGTCTCTGTCTTATCCTTCCAAGATATAGTACAAGGGAGGAGCAAACGTTTATCATCTAGAGGTAACGACTGCGCGCCTAGGGTATTACCTCCGACTACACCTAGGCGGCAGCGTTTCCTGACTTCTTGGAACAATTCTGCACTCTATGACCCTCCTCTGCACAGTATAGACAGAGCTGCTCTGTCTCTCTGCGCCTCCGCTCCACCCGGGACAATTTCGACCAACCAATCTGCATTGGTTCTGGTGAAGGTGAAACGGGTGGGGATGAAACAGATGGAGGCGCGGCGTAGGAAACATATCTCACATTGTTCCTACTCCGAGTCTGTCTTTGGTAACGTAGGCGACGATCAACCCTGACTGCTAACGAAATGGCCTCACCAATAGACTTCGGCTCAGGATGACCCAACATTAGCTCTGAGACCGCGTCTGACAGCCCTGACAAAAAACAGTCTAGAAGCGCAAATGAGCCCCATCTAGCCAAAACTGCCCATTTTCTGAACTCAGCTGCGTAAACTTCAACCGAATCCCTGCCCTGCCGCAAAGTCTTGAGCTTCCGCTCAGCGGTAGAGGCAATGTCCGGATCATCATAAATTATAGCCATAGCTTTAAAAAAATCCTCAACCGAGGCTAAAGCCTCATTCCCTGGCTGAAGATTATATGCCCAGGTCTGGGAATCCCCTGACAACAGAGTCTTAATGAACGTAATTCTCTGTGCCACGGTTCCCGAAGAAGTAGGTCTCAACTCAAAGTACGATGTCACTCGATTTCTAAAGTTCTGAAAGTCAGATCTGTGGCCAGAAAACCTTTCGGGTACAGGCATACATATGTTTGTGCTAGGAGGAGATCGCACTGTATTCACAGCCATCTGTAGGACTTGTGCAGACCCAGACAAGGCGTTGGTCTGGGTCTGATGACTGTCCAGCACTTGGATGAAATTCTCCACCGAGGTGGTGAGTGCATTCAGACGGCTGTTAAGTGCGTCCATTTGGTTTGGGTCTGCCATTCTGTAACGATCGGTGTCAGCACACAGAGAGAATCTGATTATTGGTGATCTGCAGTATCACCAAGAATACAGATATATACCTGATTATTGATGATCTGCAGAATCACCGATAATCCAAGTATAACTAACCTCTGGACACCTGTATAAATCATGAGTGTTTGGTGCAACAGTAATGACTTTGAGTGAACCACCCGATGAGCAGATGGTTCTTGGCAGTATGGGCAATACTGCTCTTTTGAGAAGCACAAGAACCTTCCAGCAGCCTGAGACCTTCCAAGGGGTGGAGTCTCAGGCTGAAGGTAGGAAGGGCCAGTGAGTGAGTGACACCTGAATGTGGATGTCACTAGCTGATCTGGAGACTATCTCTAAAAGGGGAGAGATAGCTCTCGAGGTCGGGCAAGCCAGAGCGGCACCACACGGACAGACAAAGTACAAAGACAGAAAGCTGATTCGGTATCCAAGGCAGGCAGGGTTGGCAACGGATAATCAGATATGCGTGGTACCGAATCAGAGAGCGGAGGGATAGTCAGGAAAGCAATAGGTCATAACAGATATCAAACAATGCCTAGTCTTGGGTGTGAGGTCCGTGGTCTCTACACCCTGGAACTAGTCTGAAGTATAACAGAATGATAACACAAGTTCCCTAATCTTGGGTGTGAGGTCCGTGGTCTCTACACCCTGGAACTAGTCTGAAGTATAACAGAATGATAACACAAGTTCCCTAATCTTGGGTGTGAGGTCCGTGGTCTCTACACCCTGGAACTAGTCTGAAGTATAACAGAATGATAATACAAGTAATCTGGCTCAGTGTGAATTCCCAGGTCCTCCTGGTTCAAACACACTGTTGGATCTGACTAAGGTCTGAGTGCTTCCACGTAGCGTTTGCAACGGCAGACAACTTGTGACTGACCAGCAGTAACTATATATAGGGCAGCGCTCTCTGGCGCCACCCCTAAGTGATAGACCAATAGTCACTTGCTCTGAGGTCAGCTGACCAGCCTGGTCAGCTGATCCCCCCCCTTGGCTGTCATAAAAGTTCTGCCTCTCAGCGCGCGCGCGCGTATTCCTGAATCTGTGTGAACTAACAGACCCAGCCACACCAGACGCATGCTGCTGCGTGCAAACCGTGGCGCTGGACGCGGAACCAGCCACCTTGCTGTCAGTACACGCAGCGGCTTTTCCGCGATCTCTCACGGTACCAGACGCATGCTTCTGCATGCAAAACGCCACGCTGGATGTGGAATCAGCCGCCTTGCTGTCAGCACACGCGGCGGCTTTTCCGCGTTCTCTTACAATAGGTAATTAGAATTGTGAATTCAATTGATTTTGTATAGTCATTTGTAATTTCGCATAAAATTGTGCGTAATTTTCGCATAAATTCCTACCAACTTTAGTAGGGAAGAGTAAAGCCCCCCATACATGCTATGGGCACCACAATTGCTACATATGTTAAAGGGAAGGTTCAAGCAAAATAAAAAAATGAGTTTCACTTACCTGGGGCTTCTACCAGCCCCATGCAGCCATCCTGTGCCCTCGTAATCACTCACTGCTGCTCCAGTCCCCCGCTGGCATCTTGGGCCACATTGCGTACATTTTTACGCATTCCCGCTAGTGCGGGAACATTAACACATACATTTTTACGCGTTACTGGTTCAATGCGTAAATTTAGTCATGCGTAAAAATGTATGTGTTAATGTTCCTAAGCTGCCAGCAGGGGACTAGAGCAGCAGTGAGTGACTACGAAGGCACAGGATGGCTGCATGGGGCTGGTAGAAGCCCCAGGTAAGTGAAACTCATTTTTTTATTTTGCTTGGACATTCCCTTTAAGGAGAATAGTAGGTACCTGAAAAACACACATTTTTTTTTTCAAAATTACCTTGTAGTTTTTGAGAAAATAATTTTTAAAAATGCAAATCATTTTTTTTTTTTAAAACTCAGAAAAATGAGTTGTTTTTTTTTTTTCTTTACTTGTACCCACTATTCTCCTTAAAGTGTACCAGAGACTAGACGTAGAGGGTGCACTTCTCTTGTGCAGACTGGCCATGACTGGCAGAACCTACGGGACCCGGTATCTGCGATGCAGAAGACTGAGGATGATGGCGTGGGAACGATCCGTGTGGAGGGGGCTGGAGGAAGCCCCAGGTATGTATAAAACTTTTATTTTATTTTAGTCTCTGGTTTCCTTTAACCATTTCAGCCCGCTGGGATTTTTCACCTTATGCATCAGAGCAATTTTCACCTCCCATTCATTCGCTAATACCTTTATCACTACTTATCACAATTTATTGATCTATATCTTGTTCTTTCCGCCACTAATTAGGCTTTCTTTGGGTGGTACATTTTGCTAAGAATTATTTATTTATAAATGCATTTTAACAGGATTAAAAAGAAAAAAATGGAAACAATTCATTATTTCTCAGTTTTCGGCCATTATAGCTTTAAAATAATCCACGCTACCATAATTAAAACCTATGTATTTTATTTGCCCGTATGTCTCGGTTATGACACCATTTAAATTTTGTCCCTATCACAATGTATGGCGACAATATTTTATTTGGAAATTAAGGTGCATTGTTTCCGTTTTGCGTCCATCACTATTTACAAGCTTATAACTTAAAAAATGTTTGTAGTATACCCCCTTCAAATGCATATTTAAAAAGTTCAGACCCTTAGGTAACTATTTGTCTTTTTTTTTTTTTTTTTTTAATTGTAATTTTTTTTACCAATAAAAATTTTATTTGGGTAATATTTTGGTGTGGGACATAAACAGTTAATTTTTAATGTTGTTAAATGTGTAGTGTAATGTAAAAAATATGTAGATGTAGTTTTACTATTTGGCCACAAGATGGCCACCTTCGTTTTTGTTTTCCTTCCTTGTACTTCTCGCTAAGCGGAAGTACAAGGGGGATGCAGACATTTTTCCGGGCAGAAGAACTGAAGCCTCACGGGTGAGCGCTTCGGTTTTTCTGCTGGGGACAGGGATCGGTGATCGGGAACCATGCTCCCTTTCACTGATCCCATGGCTACTGGGGGACACCACAGGGACACGGGGGTGTGCCCGCGATCGAGTGTGGGAGCGCGCCAAAGCGCAGGTGAGCAGCCACCCGGACGTGAGCTTCATGTCTGGGCGGCTGAAATGGTTAACATATGTAGCAATTTTGGTAGCAACAGCCTGTATGTGGACTTTGCTATTAACCGCAAAAGTCAGCACAAAATTACGCAAAATTATGCAAAAAATTACGCAAAATTATAAAATATTACTATTCCATGCAAAATTAATTACGATTTTCACCAAACTTTTGCATTATGATTATGATGCTTAATTGTGAATTTCCAAGCAAAGTTTCAGCTCACCACTGCTCTATATACAGCTTTATATCATTCTACTACTTATTTCAGCAACTGTATGGGGTCTTGAGTTCTGACCACTATCATGTACAGGATACTAAAAACAAAAGCAATGACCTCAAAATAACCGCACCAGAACAGTAGTTCATCAAAATACAATATATCATCCTTTATTTGAAATTACAAACTTTAAAAACTGTTAAAACATGGGAAAATGAATAAACCCACAGTATCGGAGAACTGGCAGGATAATAAAGTGCTAGTGACAGATATGCTCATCCTCAAAAATCAATTATATGGCACTAAACGTGCATAACACTGTAGTGACACACACATGGCATGTAAACAACAAAACATATAAATGTGCAATAAATATTCAAATACACTGCAAAAAACCAAGATGAAAAGGCGAAAAAGGAATAAAAGGTGTCAAGAAGGGGAAAAGACCCCTAAAAAGTAGAAAAATAGTGCAAAGGAATTAGCCTGAGGCAATCGCACAGTGTGCACATGGAAATAGTACATAAAAAATAGGATCAGTCAGTGAATGAAAACAGTGAAAAAAGCAGAAGCAAGTGCGGAAATCACCAAGTGATGAATAGGTTCCTACCAGTCAGATGTCTCCACGGGTCCCCACCGCCGATATCGCGATTCGCCACCTATAGCGTGGCTTTTTCGAAGCACTATCATGTACAGCACACAATACTTACAATCCCATCTTCCTGCATGAGTGATTTACTACACAAATCAGTAAATTGTTGAAATCCTTTGCGGCATCCTTTGGTTAGAGTCATGCCACATGGATACAGATTGCCCATTTAGGTGAACCATAATTACTAGGAGTGTGTAAGGGAGGGGCTAAAAAACACCAAAAAGCCTTCTTACTAAAATGGTATGTAAAACAGAAATTTGCCTTCTTAAAACAGAAGGTATTTGCTATTATTCAGATTGGAGTGAGCATATAAGGGACTTGATTCACAAAACGGTGCTAGCTGTTAGCACGGACGTGCTAAACATTTAGCACGCGAAGTGCCGCGCGCAGACTTTTGCACGCGTAAGGCCTGCAATCACCCTATCATGGACATTTGCATGCTATAACGCGGACGTTTGCGTGCAAGTCCGCGTTATCGCATGCAAATGTCCGCAAGCGGGGCTTTGCGTACGCAAAAGTCTGCGCGCGGCACTAACTGTTTAGCATGCCCATGCTAAGTTAGCACCATTTTGTGAATCAAGCCCAATGTCTTCCATGATGCATTACTTGAATATGCAAATCATCCTTTGTTGTCCCTGTAAGCTAACCACTCCTTCAGAACCACTGGATTGCAATGATGTGCAAGCTTGTCAATTGTACAGAGCTACAATAATCGAACATGAGCACAACCTGTTTCGGATTGGTTGATCCTCATCAGTGCATGGCATGGATTAATGTGGCTCTATGGGGTAGGACTTGAAACAACCAGAGTTACAGATTGCCCAGCAAGCTCATGGTGCATATTCAGCAGTGGCGCGCTGGGGGACACCTCATAGCTCACTCCAAACTGAATAGTTGCAAATACCTTCTGTTTTAAGAAAGCAAATTTCTGTTTGGCACAGTGTTTTAGTAAAAGTGCTTTTTGGCTCTTTGTAGACCCTTACGCACTCCTAGGAGTTCTTGTTCACCATGAGCTTGTTGGGTACTCTAAATCTGGGTGTTTCAAGTCCTACCCCATACAGCCGCATGAATTTATGCCATACAGTGATGAAGACCAACCAGTCTGAAACAGTCTGTATGCATGTTGGATTAGTGTGGTTCTGTACAATTAACACGCTGGCACATCATTGCAGTCCATCTGTTCTGGAGATGTTTTGGCTTCTAGGAGCAATAAATGGATAATTTTCATATTCAGTATTGTTATTTATGGGAGACCTCATATGCTAACTCCAACTTGTTTTAAGAAGGCAATTTTCTGTTCTATTGTCACATGAATGACTCTGCAGCTGTTTTATATTACTGTAACTTATACTTTACATATTTATGGACCAAGCAGTCTTACCAACTCCAGTGGTGTTAGTCCAAACACTAACTGTTCTAATGATGTGTCCAAGGCTGTCGATTACCATCGCATCCACATGTAAAATAAATAGAGCACAGGTAGTATGCTGATCCATTTGTCTGAGCTCCCACAGTGTGGTCTATCTCTACCAACAAGTAGTGGTGCTCATCCAGATTTCAGATATCCGAACTACCCAGATAATCCTTTTTCCACTATCCGAATTTTGAATAGCAATTCGGATATTTTTTAAAATCCGAATAGACTATCCGGGCAAACTCGGATTTCCAATCAAAAATCCGAAATCCGGGCGGATAGTTAGTTCAGATATTCGGATAGAAGCCAAAATCACCTTCAATGGCAAAAATCCCTGAGAGAGAGAGAGAGACCGACCTTCCAAAACGTTTTGGAAGCATTTTAAAGGCAACTTCCGGTTTTCTATTCGGATGTCCAAATCCGGCCGGATATTGGGTTCGGATATTCGATTCTACTCGGATACCCACAAGTTTGGATCAGGATATCTGATTCGGATATCTGGAGATCCAAATCTATTCGGATTTTAAAAAGGGGTATCCGAGCACCCCTGCCAACAAGGTTGTTCCGCTGTCTAGGCGGCCTATCCAGGACTCAAAGCTATGGCACAAGAGGGGAGACAGAATAGCGCAGACTGCACCTGCAGTTGAACATACCGCAAACTGTTGCTCTTACAAAAATGTATTTTCTTTATTGGTATTTAACCACTTGAGGACCGCCCCCAGCCGATGGGCGGCGGCAAAGTCCGGGCCCAAACGACCGCAATACGCCCATCGGCGGGGGCGGCTGCGGGAGTGGCTATGCGGCGATCGCGTCATTCGTGACACGATCAGCCGCCGGGGACTCGCTCCGCCCACCGCTCGTAGTAACCCGCCGGCCGTTCGGAAGCGCCGGCGGGTTACTAGCACCCGGATCGCCGCTGCACGTATGTATAATAGGCTTTGTAATGTATACAAAGCCTATTATACTGGCTGCCTCCTGCCCTGGTGGTCCCAGTGTCCGAGGGACCACCAGGGCAGGCTGCAGCCACCCTAGTCTGCACCCAAGCACACTGATTTCCCCCCCCCTGCCCCCTGATCGCCCACAGCACCCCTCAGACCCCCCCCTGCCCACCCCCCAGACCACTGTTTGCACCCAGTCACCCCCCTAATCACCCATCAATCACTCCCTGTCACTATCTGTCAACGTTATTTTTTTTTTATCCCCCCCCCCCTGCCCACTGCCCCCTCCTGATCACCCCCCCACCCCTCAGATTCTCCCCAGACCCCCCCCCCCCATCAGACCCCCCCCCCCGTGTACTGTATGCATCTATCCCCCCTGCTCACCTGTCAATCACCTGTCAATCACCTGTCAATCACCCGTCAATCACCCGTCAATCACCCCCTGTCACTGCTACCCATCAATCAGCCCCTAACCTGCCCCTTGCGGGCAATCTGATCACCCACCCACACCAATAGATCGCCCGCAGATCCGACATCAGATCACCTCCCAAGCGCAGTGTTTACATCTCTTCTCTCCTCTAAACACCCACTAATTACCCATCAATCACCCATCAATCACCCCCCATCACCACCTGTCACTGTTACCCATCAGATTAGACCCTAATCTACCCCTTGCGGGCACCCAATCACCCGCCCACACGCTCAGATTGCCCTCAGACCCCCCCTTATCAATTCGCCAGTGCAATATTTACATCTGTTATTCCCTGTAATAACCCACTGATCACCTGTCAATCACCTATCAATCACCCCCTGTCACTGCCACCCATCAATCACCCCCTGTCACTGCCACCAATCAATCAGCCCCTAACCTGCCCCTTGCGGGCAATCTGATCACCCACCCACACCAATAGATCGCCCGCAGATCCGACATCAGATCACCTCCCAAGTGCAGTGTATACATCTCTTCTCTCCTCTAAACACCCACTAATTACCCATCAATCACCCCCTATCACCACCTGTCACTGTTACCCATCAGATTAGACCCTAATCTGCCCCTTGCGGGCACCCAATCACCCGCCCACACGCTCAGATTGCCCTCAGACCCCCCCTTATCAATTCGCCAGTGCAATATTTACATCTGTTATTCCCTGTAATAACCCACTGATCACCTGTCAATCACCTATCAATCACCCCCTGTCACTGCCACCCATCAATCACCCCCTGTCACTGCCACCCATCAATCAGCCCCTAACCTGCCCCTTGCGGGCAATCTGATCACCCACCCACATCAATAGATCGCCCGCAGATCCGACATCAGATCACCTCCCAAGTGCAGTGTTTACATCTCTTCTCTCCTCTAAACACCCACTAATTACCCATCAATCACCCCCTATCACCACCTGTCACGGTTACCCATCAGATTAGACCCTAATCTGCCCCTTGCGGGCACCCAATCACCCGCCCACGCCTCAGAACGTCCTCAGACCCCAGCCCTGATCACCTCGCTAGTGCATTGCTTGCATCTATTTCCCCCCTCTAATCACACCTTGAGACACCCATCAATCACCTCCTGTCACCCCCTAGCACACCTACCCATCAGATCAGGCCCAAATTTGCCCTGTGTGGGCTCCTGATCACTCGGCCAAACCCTCAGATCCCCCTCAGACCCCCTTCCGATCACCTCCCCAGTGCATTGATTGCATCTATTTTCCCCTCTAACCGCCCCCTGAGACACCCATCAATCACCTCCTGTCACCCCCCTAGCACTCCTATCCATTAGATCAGGCCCAAAACATCCTGTCATCTAAGAGGCCACCCTGCTTATGACCGGTTCCACAAAATGTGCCCCCTCATAGACCACCTGTCATCAAAATTTGCAGATGCTTATACCCCTGAACAGTCATTTTGAGAAATTTGATTTCCAGACTACTCACAGTTTTGGGCCCGTAAAATGCCAGGGCAGTATAGGAACCCCACAAGTGACCCCATTTTAGAAAGAAGACACCCCAAGGTATTCTGTTAGGTGTATGATGAGTTCATAGAAGATTTTATTTTTTGTCAAAAGTTAGCGGAAATTGGATTTTTATTGTTTTTTTCACAAAGTGTCATTTTTCACTAACTCGTGACAAAAAATAAAATCTTCTATGAACTCACCATACCCCTAACGGAATACCTTGGGGTGTCTTCTTTCTAAAATGGGGTCACTTGTGGGGTTCCTATACTGCCCTGGCATTTTAGGGGCCCTAAACCGTGAGGAGTAGTCTAGAAAACAAATGCCTCAAAATGACCTGTGAATAGGACGTTGGGCCCCTTAGCGCACCTAGGCTGCAAAAAAGTGTCACACATGTGGTATCGCCATACTCAGGAGAAGTAGTATAATGTGTTTTGTGGTGTATTTTTACACATACCCATGCTGGGTGGGAGAAATCTCTCTGTAAATGGACAATTGTGTGTAAAAAAAATCAAAAATGTGTCATTTACAGAGATATTTCTCCCACCCAGCATGGTTATATGTAAAAATACACCACAAAACACATTATACTACTTCTTCTGAGTACGGCGATACCACATGTGTGACACTTTTTTGCAGCCTAACTGTGCTAAGGGGCCCAAAGTCCAATGAGTACCTTTAGGATTTCACAGGTCATTTTGAGACATTTGGGTTCAAGACTACTCCTCACGGTTTAGGGCCCCTAAAATGCCAGGGCAGTATAGGAACCCCACAAGTGACCCCATTTTAGAAAGAAGACACACCAAGGTATTCTGTTAGGTGTATGATGAGTTCATAGAAGATTTTATTTTTTGTCACAAGTTAGCGGAAATTGATATGTATTGTTTTTTTTTTCACAAAGTGTCATTTTCCGCTAACTTGTGACAAAAAAAAAATCTTCTATGAACTCACCATACTCCTAACAGAATACCTTGGGGTGCCTTCTTTCTAAAATGGGGTCACTTGTGGGGTTCCTATACTGCCCTGGCATTTTAGGGGCCCTAAACCGTAAGCAGTAGTCTAGAATCCAAATGCCTCAAAATAACCTGTGAATAGGACGTTAGGCCCCTTAGCGCACCTAGGTTGCAAAAAAGTGTCACACATGTGGTATCGCCGTACTCAGAAGAAGTAGTATATTGTGTTTTGGGGTGTATTTTTACACATACCCATGCTGGGTGGGAGAAATCTCTCTGTAAATGGACAATTGTGTGTAAAAAAAATCAAACAATTGTCATTTACAGAGATATTTCTCCCACCCAGCATGGGTATGTGTAAAAATACACCCCAAAACACATTATACTACTTCTCCTGAGTACGGCGGTACCACATGTGTGGCACTTTTTTGCACCCTAAGTGCGCTAAGAGGCCCAAAGTCCAATGAGTACCTTTAGGATTTCACAGGTCATTTTGCGACATTTGGTTTCAAGACTACTCCTCACGGTTTAGGGCCCCTAAAATGCCAGGGCAGTATAGGAACCCCACAAATGACCCCATTTTAGAAAGAAGACACCCCAAGGTATTCCGTTAAGAGTATGGTGAGTTCATAGAAGATTTTATTTTTTGTCACAAGTTAGCGGAAAATGACACTTTGTGAAAAAAAACAATTAAAATCAATTTCCGCTAACTTGTGACAAAAAGCCAGATGGATATTTGAGTTAGATGCAACTAGATATCCTGGCTTAAATGAGAACATTAGTTATGTCCCGTTCCTGCCCCTTTGAGTTTTGATTTTTTGTGGGTCTCTGCTGTGCTGCTGCATTCTCTTGCCACTATCTGTAGGCCTAGTGGTGACCATCTGTTCCATTGGAGCACTTTCGTAGCCTTGCTAGTTAATCTATATTTATGTCTGCTAATTCCACCGTTATGGTGGTACATTTGCCCCATAGGATTGGCACCATTATGTATTTGGAGGGTGCCCATTTTACCTGTGGGGCATATTATCTTATATAGGGTTATTTTACTAGCTGCTGTCCCATATGGATTTATTTCTGATAAAAAGTTGGTTATATGTGATATCTAATTGAGTAATTACCTGGTCTATGGATGGTCTGTGCGCGCCCCCTGTGTGTCCCCGCCGCCTGATCCGGCTTCCTGGTCTCTCTCGCCCCTGCCCCCGGGCCTGCGTGCGGGGGGGCGGGGCTTGGCGGACGTGCCGGGCGCGCTATTGGTTGGCTCGCCCGTCGTGTCTGCCTGCCCCGCCCCCCTGCTCGCTTTGGCCCGGGGGCGGGGGCGCGAGTGGCCGTGTTGTGCGGCTGGATTGGACGGCGGCTGCTACATAGGGAGTGCGTCACAGTTGTTTGGACACGCCTCCTGAAGAAGCCGGTAGTAGCCGGCGAAATCGATCGAGGACGCCGTCCTCTCATATGGTGGCGGATCCCCCCCTGGTGCCTGACTTCCCCATGCTCCAATAGGACATCACCTCCTCTCGGACAAACGCTGCTGACACCTGCAGGAATCCTGTCCGGATGAGTAAGAGCCCCCCGGGCAACTTTATGCAATCCACATGCTTTGGCTGACACACATTGCCATCATGCTCTATGGCTGCTGCTGCTTTGTATCCACTGGCTGCTTGATCTGTTTTCAGCTCTAATACGCTTCTCTGCAAAGTACTTTCCATGCCAACAATGCTAATATTTTTCAATCTGCCTGTGTTCACTTGAACTACTTGCATGGACTCTTGCTTCCACCTAACGCTGCACAATCCGGCTCTCTATGCATGTGCAACAAGCATTGTTTGCCAGAGACACAAGAATCTGTATGCACATGTCAGTATGGATATCAGGAAGAGCCAATAAGCAAATAAGCATTTGAGCACATGTGAATATCAATGAGCTGACAATACCTGAGGTGATGCCTGCATGGTTTGCTGAGAGTTGAGGATACCTGCTTTTCCTTGTTTAGGCCTCTCTTTATATTGGAATATCCACAATGAACTCTGGCTATAGTTATGTGGCTAGATTGGACTCTTTTGTTCCTTGATTTTGTTTTTCTTTTTTGATATATTGTTCGATTCTTTTGTTTATTAAGCTGCGCAGCTTTCAGCCATTATCTACGTGCACTGAGTCCATTGGTTAGATTCTTTCTGAATTAGAGGGCCCTAGGTACAGTGGGTTTTGGGGTGTGGGTCGTTGGGGATGTGGGGTTTTCCGCTGCCATATATGTTTTTATGCTAATTTTGTATATTGTCTTCTGCAAGTGATGAATAAAGTTTTGTATTTTTACAAACAAGATATATAAATATTTTTTGTATTCAATCGGGCCATACCCCTTCCACACAACATCTCATAAGGTCTGTTCTATCTCTATAAATAGACAATTGTGTGTAAAAAAAATAAAACAATTGTCATTTACGGAGATATTTCTCCCACCCAGCATGGGTATGTGTAAAAATACACCCCAAAACACATTATACTACTTCTCCTGAGTACGGCAATACCACATGTGTGGCACTTTTTTGCAGCCTAACTGCGCTAAGGGGCCAAAAGTCCAATGAGCATCTTTAGGCTTTACAGGGGTGCTTACAATTAGGCACCCCCCAAAATGCCAGGACAGTAAACACACCCCACAAATGACCCCATTTTGGAAAGTAGACACTTCAAGGTATTCAGAGAGGAGCATAGTGAGTCCGTGGCAGATTTCATTTTTTTTTTTGTCGCAAGTTAGAAGAAATGGAAATTTTTTTTTTCTTTTTTTTGTCAGAAAGTGTCATTTTCCGCTAACTTGTGACAAAAAATAAAATCTTCTATGAACTCACCATGCCTCTCACTGAATACTTTGGGATGTCTTCTTTCCAAAATGGGGTCATTTGGGGGGTATTTGTACTATCCTGGAATTTTAGCCCCTCATGAAACCTGACAGGTGCGCAGAAAAGTCAGAGATGCTTGAAAATGGGAAAATTCACTTTTGGCACCATAGTTTGTAAACGCTATAACTTTTACCCAATCCAATAAATATACACTGAATGTTTTTTTTTTTTTATCAAAGACATGTAGCAGAATAACTTTCGCGCTCAAATGTATAGGAAATTTTACTTTATTTGAAAAATGTCAGCACAACAAGTTAAAAAAAGTAATTTTTTTGCCAAAATTCATGTCTTTTTTGATGAATATAATAAAAACTAAAACTCACAGCAGCAATCAAATAGCAGCAAAAGGAAGCTGTATTAGTGACAAGAAAAGGAGGTAAAATTCCTTTAGGTGGTAGGTTGTATGACCGAGCAATAAACCGTGAAAGCTGCAGTGGTCTGAATGGAGAAAAAGGCTCTGGTCCTTAAGGGGCGAAAAGACTGTGGTCCTCAAGTGGTTAATAAGTGTATTCTCAACCCAGGTTTCGGCTGTTATAGCAGAAGTAACAACCTCTGCTCCCATGAGCTTAAAGGACATCCGAGGTGAAAATAAACTGATGTGAAAAACAATTGTATCTATCCTCCTTCTCCTAAAAATGACTTTTTTAGATATCCCACCATTTTATTTTATATTTAAATCTAGTTTTTAAGTTTTTACTATTGCATTGTCTCTGCTCAATGACACCTTCATTGAATTATGCCAGAGCTCAAATCTATGAATTATTGACCCTTTTTATCTCTTTCCTGCTCCAGGAAGCCATTTACTGACAGGAAATTATTGTATGGCTGTAATTACTTATCAGTGAGGGTTATGCTATAGTCTGACCCAATCCGACCCGGCCAGAAACTGTCACTTGCCTACCTGATGTTTAACTCTTTCAGGCAGAGAAAGAAAAAAAGGAACACAGCATAGTTATTTGTGTGCTAGACACTGTACATACCCACGTCTAGCTCATTATGTCTAGAGTTGGGCCGAACCTCCGATTTTCGGTTCGCGAACCGGGTTCGCGAACTTTCGCGAAAGGTTCGGTTCGCGTTAAAGTTCGCGAACCGCAATAGACTTCAATGGGGATGCGAACTTTGAAAAAAAAAATAATTATGCTGGCCACAAAAGTGATGGAAAAGATGTTTCAAGGGGTCTAACACCTGGAGGGGGGGATGGCGGAGTGGGATACATGCCAAAAGTCCCCGGGAAAAATCTGGATTTGACGCAAAGCAGCGTTTTAAGGGCAGAAATCACATTGAATGCTAAATGACAGGCCTAAAGTGCTTTCAAACATCTTGCATGTGTATACATCAATCAGGTAGTGTAATTAAGGTACTGCTTCACACTGACACACCAAACTCATCGTGTAACGCACCGCAAACAGCTGTTTGTGTAGTGACGGCCGTGCTTTACTGGTGCGCACCATGGCGAGAGTGCAGGTTTTGGTGGCTTTACAGCCCATATGGTCACCTGGCTGATGTAGCTGAATGACAGAACAGTGACTGTCCAGCTGATCAAATTTGGTCTGACCACAATGAGGCAACGACCTTATTATCGTGGGTGTGCCCCCCGAGACACTCATCTAGGCGCCGGTCATTGCTCCATTGTGATACGCAAGCCCCTTCACCACGGCAAGGTAATGATCACGAAGGGGAATGGGCGCATGTACATGCCTTTTCTTTTGTTGTTGCAGCTGCCCGCAGTGCAGCCAGAAAAATTAGGCAGTCATGTACACGCACCCGAAAAATTATTACAGCGGCCGCTGCTAGCAGCGGCCTAAAAAATTCAGCAATCCGCCTGGAGTCCCGGACCCTGTTGGTGGTGGCGGAGAAGGTAGTCAAGCGGCCTGCAGGCAGACATGCTGTGTGGAGGGACTGGGAGCGACTTAGTCTTCTTGGGGCAGGCCAGGCAGCCAGTCACACGGCGTGCAGGCAGAGATGCTGTATGTGCGGGGACTGACTTAGTCTTGGGGCGGGCAGCAGCCCTCCGGGATCCATGCCTCATTCATTTTGATAAAGGTGAGGTACTTAACACTTTTGTGACTTAGGCGACTTCTCTTCTCTGTGACAATGCCTCCAGCTGCGCTGAAGGTCCTTTCTGAGAGGACACTTGCGGCAGGGCAGGAGAGAAGTTGGATGGCAAATTGGGACAGCTCTGGCCACAGGTCAAGCCTGCGCACCCAGTAGTTCAAGGGTTCCTCATCGCTGTTCACAGCAGTGTCTACATCCACACTTAAGGCCAGGTAGTCGGCTACCTGCCGTTCCAGGCGTTGGTGGAGGGTGGATCCGGAAGGGCTACGGCGAGGCGTTGGACTAAAGAACGTCCGCATGTCCGACATCACCATGAGATCGCTGGAGCGTCCTGTCTTTGACTGCGTGGACACGGGAGGAGGATTAGTGGCAGTGGTACCTTGCTGGCGTTGTGCCGTCACATCACCCTTAAAGGCATTGTAAAGCATAGTTGACAGCTGGTTCTGCGTGTGCTGCATCCTTTCCACCTTCCGGTAGTGTTGGGCGAACATCTAGATGTTCGGGTTCGGGCCGAACAGGCCGAACATGGCCGCGATGTTCGGGTGTTCGACCCGAACTCCGAACATAATGGAAGTCAATGGGGCCCGAACTTTTGTGGTTTGTAAAGCCTCCTTACATGCTACATACCCCAAATTTACAGGGTATGTGCACCTTGGGAGTGGGTACAAGAGGAAAAAAAAATTAGCAAAAAGAGCTTATAGTTTTTGAGAAAATCGATTTTAAAGTTTCAAAGGGAAAACTGTCTTTTAAATGCGGGAAATGTCTGTTTTCTTTGCACAGGTAACATGTTTTTTGTCGGCATGCAGTCATAAATGTAATACATATAAGAGGTTCCAGGAAAAGGGACCGGTAACGCTAACCCAGCAGCAGCACACGTGATGGAACAGGAGGAGGCGCAGGAGGAGAAGGCCACGCTTTGTGAGACACAACAACCCCGGCCTTGCATGAGGGCAAGAAGCGTGCGGATAGCATGCTTTGTACCGCCATGCAGTCATAAATGTAATAAAGATAAGAGGTTCCATAAACAGGGACCGGCAACGCTAACCCAGCAGCAGCAGCAGCAGCAGACGTGATGGAACAGGAGCAGGCGCAGGAGGAGAAGGCCACGCTTTGTGAGACACAACAACCCAGGCCTTGCATGAGGGCAAGAAGCGTGCGGATAGCATGCTTTGTACCGCCATGCAGTCATAAATGTAATAAAGATAAGAGGTTCCATAAACAGGGACCGGCAACGCTAACCCAGCAGCAGCAGCAGCAGCAGACGTGATGGAACAGGAGCAGGCGCAGGAGGAGAAGGCCACGCTTTGTGAGACACAACAACCCAGGCCTTGCATGAGGGCAAGCAAGAAGCGTGCGGATAGCATGCTTTGTACCGCCATGCAGTCATAAATTTAATAAAGATAAGTGGTTCAATAAACAGGGACCACGCGGCAACGCTAACCCACCAGCAGCAGACGTGATGGAACAGGAGCAGGCGCAGGAGGAGAAGGCCACGCTTTGTGAGACACAACAACCCAGGCCTTGCATGAGGGCAAGAAGCGTGCGGATAGCATGCTTTGTACCGCCATGCAGTCATAAATGTAATAAAGATAAGTGGTTCAATAAACAGGGACCACGCGGCAACGCTAACCCAGCAGCAGCAGACGTGATGGAACAGGAGCAGGCGCAGGAGGAGAAGGCCACGGTTTTTGAGACACAACAACCCAGGCCTTGCATGAGGACAAAAAGCGTGCGGATATAGCAGCAATGCTTTTTGCCGCCATGCAGTCATAAATGTAATACAGATGAGAGGTTCAATAAACAGGGACCGAAAACGCTACACCATCCCAGATGTTCATTGGTCATGTTACTTGGTTGGGGTCCTGGAGTGTTGCGTAGTCATTTCCAATCCAGGATTGATTCATTTTAATTTGAGTCAGACGGTCTGCATTTTCTGTAGAGAGGCGGATACGCCGATCTGTGACGATGCCTCCGGCAGCACTGAAACAGCGTTCCGACATAACGCTGGCTGCCGGGCAAGCCAGCACCTCTATTGCGTACATTGCCAGTTCGTGCCAGGTGTCTAGCTTCGATACCCAATAGTTGAAGGGTGCAGATGGATGGTTCGACACAGCTACGCCATCTGACATGTAGTCCTTGACCATCTTCTCCAGGCGATCGGTGTTGGAGGTGGATCTGCACGCTTGCTGTTCAGTGGGCTGCGGCTGCATGGGTGTCAGAAAATTTTCCCACTCCAAGGACACTGCCGATACCATTCCCTTTTGGGTACTAGCTGCGGCTTGCGTTGTTTGCTGCCCTCCTGGTCGTCCTGGGTTTGCGGAAGTCAGTCTGTCTGCGTACAACTGGCTAGAGGAGGGGGAGGATGTCAATCTCCTCTCTAAAGTCTCCAGAAGGGCCTGCTGGTATTCTTCCATTTTGACCTGTCTGACTCTTTCTTCAAGCAGTTTTGGAACATTGTGTTTGTACCGTGGATCCAGAAGGGTATAAACCCAGTAATTGGTGTTGTCCAGAATGCGCACAATGCGTGGGTCACGTTCAATGCAGTCTAGCATGAATTGAGCCATGTGTGCCAGAGTCCTACCAGAATCCTCATCATCCTCTTGTGAGCGTTGTGATAGTTGTTGTGATGCATCATAGTCGTCACCTTCCTCCTGGTCTGCTTCTGCTGACCATTCGCGTTGAATTGTGGAAGTCCAACGTGCACCGCTCTGGCCCTCGTCAGTGGTGGCATGAAATTCCTGCTCCAACTCCAGCTGTTCCTCCTCCTCTTCTTCGTCATAGCTGCTGGGGCCAGCGTTCCCTGAGGCGGATGGCCTGATGTTGGTACCATCACGCTGATCGTTTTCTCCTTCAGATTCCCCCAGTTGCATCATGACAGCTGTTTCCTTGATTTTTAACATCGACCTCTTCAGTAAACACAGCAGTGGTATGGTAATGCTGACTGAAGAGTTGTCACTGCTCACAAGCAACGTGGATAGCTCAAAATTTTGGAGGACTTGGCAGAGGTCCAACATGTTGGCCCAATCGGATCCACAGAAGCTTGGCAGCTGGCCGGATGCGCCTCGGTACTGCGCCGTCATGTACTGGACCACTGCACTCTTCTGCTCGCAAAAGCGGGCTAGCATGTGCAGCGTAGAATTCCAGCGCGTAGGGACATCACACAGCAAGCGATGGTGGGGGAGATTGAAGCGCTCCTGCATCTTGGCGAGTGCCCCCGAAGCAGTACTGGAATTTCTACAATGTTTGGCCACTCGACGCACCTTCAACAGCAGATCGGCCACGCCTGGGTATGTCCTCAGGAACCGCTGAACTACTAGGTTCATCACGTGCGCCAGGCAAGGGATGTGTGTCAGCTTAGCCAACCTTAAAGCGCGAATGAGATTACTCCCATTATCACACACAACCATGCCCGGTTTCAGGTCCAGCGGTGCCAGCCACAAATCCGTCTGTTCCTTTATTCCCCTCCAAATTTCCTCCCCTGTGTGCTGCTTATCCCCAAGGCAGATTAGCTTCAGCAACGCTTGCTGACGCATGCCAACAGCTGTGCTGCACTGCTTCCACGATCCTACTGCTGCTGGGTTAGCGTTTCCGGATGAGGTACAGCTTTGAGATGCGTTGGAGGAGAAGGAGTCAGAGAGGTAGGTGCTGCTGTTATCCAGTGGGAGGGACGGCGGTGCAGCTGTTTGTGGCGTGGGCAACACCCGTGCCGTAGCAGGTGAGGAATCGCTGCCAGGCTCCACAAGGTTCACCCAGTGCGCGGTAAGGGAGATGTATCGACCCTGGCCGAACGCACTCGTCCAGGTGTCAGTGGTGAGGTGAACCTTGCAGGCAACGGCATTCTTCAAGCTTCGGGTTATTTTGCTGACCACGTGCTCATGCAACTCAGGCACTGCAGAGCGTGCAAAGTGGTAGCGGCTGGGAACCACGTAACGTGGGATGGCCACTGACATCATGCCCTTGAAGCTGTTTGTCTCCACCAATCGATATGGCAGCATTTCGCAGGCCAGAAGCTTGGCTATGCTGGCTGTTACTGCCACGGCCCGGGGGTCATTTGCTGGCAATTTCCTCTTGCGCTCAAACATCTCCGACACAGACAACTGAACCGTAGCGCTGCACACGGAAGGGCTGTTGGTTGTTGTGTTTGAAGAACACTGGGAGACCTCAAGAGCACTACTCCGGAAAGTGACAGTGTCAGCGTCGTCTGATGTTTGTGAATGTTGTGAACCACGCAATGGCTGGGCTACTGCTGCTGCTGAGGCGGGTCTGGTGAACCCAAGGGAGGCAGTGTTGTTTCTGGTACCCTGTCCTGACGCGTTTGCCCAAAGAGTGGGATGTTTGGATAGCATGTGACGGCTCATGCTGGTGGTGGAGAGGTTGTTAATACTTTTCCCCCTGCTCAGGCGGGTCTTGCACACCTTGCAAATTGCCATGGTAACATCCTCAGTGCAGTCTTCAAAGAAAGCCCAGACTTTGGAGCACCTGCCTCCTTGCTGGCGATTTCTGTTTGCTCCTCTTTTGCCTCTCACTTGAACTTCCACGCTTGTGGTGCCTGAAATTGCGCGCCGCCTACCTTGTGGCACAAGGCGAGCTCGTGCAGCAGTGGGTTCTTCAACAGACTCATCTGTGCTGCTGCTACGACGGCGATGTTCTCGTTCACAAACAAAATCTGGGTCTCTGTCCACATTGTCCATACCCTCCTCTTCCATCTCCTCAAACTCGTCATATGTCATTGTGGGCCGCCGCCGTGGAGTAGAGCTCCCCACAACAACCTCTGCGCAGCACACTCCAACGTCGTCTTCCAGATCTTGTCGGCCGACCTCCTGCAATTGCAACCCCTCCTGCCCAAATTGCTCTGGGATTTGGGTTTCCGAGTCCTCTTCGGACTCGCCTTGTATTTCAGTGCGCGGTGCATTTCCCACAGTTAACGGTTGTGAATCCAGGCACAACATTTCTGGCTGTTCCTCCATTGACCTTTGAAAGGTGGAAGTTTGTTGGGCTGGGAATAGCTCCTGCGAATACCCCATTGTGTCCTGAGGTAATTCATCGGACTGGTTATCTGGCAGTTGTGTGCGTGGTGTCGCTGCCGGTTGTGTCAGCTTTGTGCCCACTGGCTCCTTGTAACTGGCTGAGGACTCGGACCTCGTGCGTGATGTGCTGGTGCTGCTTAACCCACTGCTGGACGCTTGAGAGGTCATCCAAGTAATTATCTGGTCCTGTTCTTTTGGATTTGTGAGGGTTGTTGTCCTGGACAACATGGGCGGTATTGAGTGGGTTTTCTTGGGTGCTCCCCTGTGGCCTGTACGTGAACCGTCAGGGGAAACACCTCTTCCCTTGCCCCTCCCTCTTTCACCGGATTTCTTCCTCATTTCACTTATCCTTACAGTACACGCTGACTGGCAGCAGTACAGTGGCAGTACAGAAATGCTATACAGTACCACTATTCCCAGCAGCGACACAGAGCACAATGCTATACAGTGACGGGTGAGCGGTGTACCACTATTCCCAGCAGCGACACAGAGCACAATGCTATACAGTGGCGGGTGAGCGGTGTACCACTATTCCCAGCAGACACAGAACAGTACACAGAATGCTATATAGTGTGGCTGAACGAGCGGTGTACCACTATTCCCAGCAGACACAGAACAGTACACAGAATGCTATATAGTGTGGCTGAACGAGCGGTGTACCACTATTCCCAGCAGACACAGAACAGTACACAGAATGCTATATAGTGTGGCTGAACGAGCGGTGTACTACTGTTCCCAGCAGACACAGAACAGTACACAGAATGCTATATAGTGTGGCTGAACGAGCGGTGTACTACTGTTCCCAGCAGACACAGAACAGTACACAGAATGCTATATAGTGTGGCTGAACGAGCGGTGTACTACTGTTCCCAGCAGACACAGAACAGTACACAGAATGCTATATAGTGTGGCTGAACGAGCGGTGTACCACTATTCCCAGCAGACACAGAACAGTACACAGAATGCTATATAGTGTGGCTGAACGAGCGGTGTACCACTATTCCCAGCAGACACAGAACAGTACACAGAATGCTATATAGTGTGGCTGAACGAGCGGTGTACTACTGTTCCCAGCAGACACAGAACAGTACACAGAATGCTATATAGTGTGGCTGAACGAGCGGTGTACCACTATTCCCAGCAGACACAGAACAGTACACAGAATGCTATATAGTGTGGCTGAACGAGCGGTGTACCACTATTCCCAGCAGACACAGAACCGTACACAGAATGCTATATAGTGTGGCTGAACGAGCGGTGTACCACTATTCCCAGCAGACACAGAACAGTACACAGAATGCTATATAGTGTGGCTGAACGAGCGGTGTACTACTGTTCCCAGCAGACACAGAACAGTACACAGAATGCTATATAGTGTGGCTGAACGAGCGGTGTACCACTATTCCCAGCAGACACAGAACAGTACACAGAATGCTATATAGTGTGGCTGAACGAGCGGTGTACCACTATTCCCAGCAGACACAGAACAGTACACAGAATGCTATATAGTGTGGCTGAACGAGCGGTGTACCACTATTCCCAGCAGACACAGAACAGTACACAGAATGCTATATAGTGTGGCTGAACGAGCGGTGTACCACTGTTCCCAGCAGACACAGAACAGTACACAGAATGCTATATAGTGTGGCTGAACGAGCGGTGTACTACTGTTCCCAGCAGACACAGAACAGTACACAGAATGCTATATAGTGTGGCTGAACGAGCGGTGTACTACTGTTCCCAGCAGACACAGAACAGTACACAGAATGCTATATAGTGTGGCTGAACGAGCGGTGTACTACTGTTCCCAGCAGACACAGAACAGTACACAGAATGCTATATAGTGTGGCTGAACGAGCGGTGTACCACTATTCCCAGCAGACACAGAACAGTACACAGAATGCTATATAGTGTGGCTGAACGAGCGGTGTACTACTGTTCCCAGCAGACACAGAACAGTACACAGAATGCTATATAGTGTGGCTGAACGAGCGGTGTACCACTATTCCCAGCAGACACAGAACAGTACACAGAATGCTATATAGTGTGGCTGAACGAGCGGTGTACTACTGTTCCCAGCAGTGACACACAATGACTGGGGGGGACCCTGGCTAGCGTGGCTGGAGCGCGAACTACCCTGCCTGCCTACCCAAAGCTAAACCCACAGACAAATGGCGGAGATATGACGTGGTTCGGGTATTTATTTACCCGAACCACGTGACCGTTCGGCCAATCAGAGCGCGTTCGGGTCCGAACCACGTGACCCGTTCGGCCAATCACAGCGCTAGCCGAACGTTCGGGGAACGTTCGGCCATGCGCTCTTAGTTCGGCCATGTGGCCGAACGGTTTGGCCGAGCACCGTCAGGTGTTCGGCCGAACTCGAACATCACCCGAACAGGGTGATGTTCTGCAGAACCCGAACAGTGGCGAACACTGTTCGCCCAACACTACGTTCCGGTGAGTTGGTAACAGGTCCGCCACTTTGTGCCTGTACCGAGGGTCTAGTAGTGTGGCCACCCAGTACAGCTCATTCCCCTTGAGGTTTTTTATACGGGGGTCCCTCAACAGGCAGGACAGCATAAAAGACGACATCTGCACAAAGTCGGATCCAGTACCCTCCATCTCCTCTTGCTCTTCCTCAGTGACGTCAGGTAAGTCAACCTCCTCCCCCCAGCCGCGAACAATACCACGGGAAGGTTGAGCAGCACAAGCCCCTTGCGATGCCTGCTGAGGTTGTTCTCCTGCCGCTGTCCCCTCCTCCTCCTCCTCCTCCTCCCCCAAAGAAACACCTTGCTCATCATCCTCTGAGTCTGATTCGTCTTCTGCACACGGCTTCTCTTCTTCCTCCTCCTCCCCCCTCTGTGCTGCCGCAGGTGTTGAGGAAACAGCTGGGTCTGATGAAAATTGGTCCCATGCCTGTTCCTGCCGTAACGGTTCCTGGTCACGCTCATTCACAGCTTCATCCGCCACTCTACGCACAGCACGCTCCAAGAAGTAAGCGTAGGGAATTAAGTCGCTGATGGTGCCCTCACTGCGGCTCACCAGGTTGGTCACCTCCTCAAACGGCCGCATGAGCCTGCATGCATTCTCCATCAGTGTCCAGTTGTCGGGCCAGAACATCCCCATCTTCCCAGACTGTTTCATTCTACTGTAGTTGTAGAGGTAGTGGGTCACGGCTTTCTTCTGTTCTAGCAGGCGGGAGAACATGAGCAGGGTCGAGTTCCAGCGAGTCGGGCTATCGCAAATGAGGCGTCTCACCGGCATGTTGTTTTTGCGCTGAATTTCCGCAAAGCGTGCCATGGCTGTGTAAGACCGCCTCAAATGCCCACAGAACTTCCTGGCCTGCTTCAGGACATTCGCTAAGCCAGGGTACTTTGCCACAAATCTTTGAACCACTAGATTCATGACATGTGCCATGCAGGGTATGTGTGTCAGCTTCCCCATATGCAAAGCGGCAAGCATATTGCTGCCGTTGTCGCACACCACGTTGCCTATCTCCAGGTGTTGCGGGGTCAGCCACTCATCCACCTGTTTCTTAAGAGCAGCCAGGAGAGCTGCTCCAGTGTGACTCTCCGCTTTGAGACAAGCCATGTCTAAGATGGCGTGACACCGTCGTACCTGGCATGCAGCATAGGCCCTGCGGAGCTGGGGCTGTGTAGCTGGAGAGGAGAACTGCCACTCAGCCAAGGAGGAGGAGGACAGCGAAGAGCATGTAGCAGGAGGAGAGGAGGTGGCAGGAGGCCTGCCTGCAAGCCGTGGAGGTGTCACAATTTGGTCCGCTGCGCCCTGCTTGCCATCGTTCACCACCAGGTTCACCCAATGGGCTGTGTAGGTAATGTAGCGGCCCTGCCCGTGCTTGGCAGACCAGGCATCCGTGGTCAGGTGTACCCTTGACCCAACGCTCTTCGCAAGAGATGACACCACTTGCCTCTCAACTTCACGGTGCAGTTGGGGTATGGCCTTCCTAGAAAAATAAGTGCGGCCTGGCATCTTCCACTGCGGTGTTCCGATGGCCACAAATTTACGGAAGGCCTCAGAGTCCACCAGCCGGTATGGTAACAGCTGCCGAGCTAACAGTTCCGCCACGCCAGCTGTCAGACGCCGGGCAAGGGGGTGACTGGCCGAAATTGGCTTCTTCCGCTCAAACATTTCCTTCACAGACACCTGACTGCTGCTGTGGGCAGAGGAGCAGGAACCGCTCAAGGGCAGAGGCGGAGTGGAGGAGGGTGCCTGTGAAGGTGGAAGGGAGAAAGCGGCAGAAGCAGATAATGCACCTGATGGAGGAGGAAGAGGAGAAGGAGGGTGGCTTTGCTTTTGTGTGCTGCTGCTGCTTTTGCTCAGGTGGCCATCCCATTGCTGTTTGTGCCTTTTCTCCAGGTGCCTTCGTAAGGCACTTGTCCCTACGTGAGTGTTGGCCTTTCCACGGCTCAATTTTTGTTGGCAGAGCGAACAGATGGCTTTGCTCCGATCTGAGGCACACACATGAAAAAATTTCCACACCGCTGAGCCACCCTGGGATGTGGGCACTATGGGGACCTCAGCAGCTGATGCTGAAGGGCAAGTTGGCTGGCTGTACATAGGTGGCAATACGTGGTGCCGGACACTGCCACCAGCTGTTTCTGACGAAGAGCTGCCCCAGCTTCTTTCAGCAACTTCTCTCCTCCTCCTACTCTCTGACTCCCCCTCTGAACTGTCCCCCTCTTCATCTCCTCTATTGGGTACATACAGAGGATCCCTATCATCGTCATCATCGTAATCATCCTGCCCAGCTTCGCTTGCCTCAGACAAATCCAAACATGCACCAACATCAGTAGGTCCTTCATCCTCCTTACACGTTACATCCATAATGTTGCCGCGTAACTCAGACATATGAGCTGGTGAAAATTCATCTGGCTGTAACAACAATGGCTGTGCATCAGTGATTTCACCACTAAATAATTCTTGCGAAGTGTCAAATGCAGCGGAAGTGGTGCTAGTAGTAGCGCTGGTGGCTGAGCAAGATGAGGTGTTCTGTGTCGCTAAATACTCAACCACGTCCTGACAATCTTGGGAGGTGATGGGACGTGCCTTCTTCCGAGCACTGTACTGTGGGCCAGGTCCACACGAAATTACATTTACACGACCTCGCGCAGACCTGCCGGGTGGCCTTCCTCTGGCTCTGCCACTACCTCTTCCTCTACCTGTTTTGTCCATATCGGGTATGCACGGAGTGGTATATCACACTGCGTGCACTCACGTAGGTAGGTGGGTTCACTTAACTGCACAGGTATGCACACTGATGCGGTGGGTTCACTGAACAGAACAGGTATACAGTGGCGGGTTCACAGAACAGGTATGCAGTGGCGGGTCCACTGAACAGAACAGGTATGCAGTGGCGGGTTCACTAAACAGAACAGGTATACAGTGGCGGTTCACTAAACAGAACAGGTATGCAGTGGCGGGTCCACTGAACAGAACAGGTATGCAGTGGCGGGTTCACTTAACTGCACAGGTATGCGCACTGATGCGGTGGGTTCACTGAACAGAACAGGTATGCAGTGGCGGGTTCACTAAACAGAACAGGTATACAGTGGCGGTTCACTAAACAGAACAGGTAAGCAGTGGCGGGTCCACTGAACAGAACAGGTATGCAGTGGCGGGTTCACTTAACTGCACAGGTATGCGCACTGATGCGGTGGGTTCACTGAACAGAACAGGTATGCAGTGGCGGGTTCACTAAACAGAACAGGTATACAGTGGCGGTTCACTAAACAGAACAGGTATGCAGTGGCGGGTCCACTGAACAGAACAGGTATGCAGTGGCGGGTTCACTAAACAGAACAGGTATGCAGTGGCGGGTCCACTGAACAGAACAGGTATGCAGTGGTGGGTTCACTAAACAGAACAGGTATGCAGTGGCGGGTCCACTGAACAGAACAGGTATGCAGTGGCGGGTTCACTAAACAGAACAGGTATACAGTGGCGGTTCACTAAACAGAACAGGTATGCAGTGGCGGGTCCACTGAACAGAACAGGTATGCAGTGGCGGGTTCACTTAACTGCACAGGTATGCGCACTGATGCGGTGGGTCCACTGAACAGAACAGGTATGCAGTGGCGGGTTCACTAAACAGAACAGGTATACAGTGGCGGTTCACTAAACAGAACAGGTATGCAGTGGCGGGTCCACTGAACAGAACAGGTATGCAGTGGCGGGTTCACTTAACTGCACAGGTATGCGCACTGATGCGGTGGGTTCACTGAACAGAACAGGTATGCAGTGGCGGGTTCACTAAACAGAACAGGTATACAGTGGCGGTTCACTAAACAGAACAGGTATGCAGTGGCGGGTCCACTGAACAGAACAGGTATGCAGTGGCGGGTTCACTTAACTGCACAGGTATGCACACTGATGCGGTGGGTTCACTGAACAGAACAGGTATGCAGTGGCGGGTTCACTAAACAGAACAGGTATACAGTGGCGGTTCACTAAACAGAACAGGTATGCAGTGGCGGGTCCACTGAACAGAACAGGTATGCAGTGGCGGGTTCACTGAACAGAACAGGTATGCAGTGGCGGGTCCACTGAACAGAACAGGTATGCAGTGGTGGGTTCACAGCACAGGTATGCAGTGGTGGGTTCACAGCACAGGTATGCAGTGGTGGGTTCACAGCACAGGTATGCAGTGGTGGGTTCAATGAACAGGTATACAGTGGCGGGTCCACTGAACAGAACAGGTATGCAGTGGTGGGTTCACAGCACAGGTATGCAGTGGTGGGTTCACAGCACAGGTATGCAGTGGTGGGTTCACAGAACAGGTATGCAGCCAGACAGGAACAAGCTAAGCCTAACTAATCTTTCCCTGAGAGACAGTCTGCAGCAGCTCGCCCTACTCTGACTAATGCAGGCACACGAGTGGCCGTAATGGCCACCGCTGCCTGCCTTATATAAGGGGGGGTGGGGCTCCAGGGGCTAGTGTAGCCTAATTGGCTACACTGGGCCTGCTGACTGTGATATAGAGGGTCAAAGTTGACCCTCCATGTGCATTATGGGGCGAACCGAACTTCCGCAAAGGTTCGCCTGCGGGACGCGAACGCGAACCACTGAAGTTCGCATGGAACCGTTCGCAGGCGAACCGTTCGGCCCAACTCTAATTATGTCACGTCACCTCGGTTGTCCTTTAAAGCGGTATTGTCACCATAAAAATCAAATTTCAACAACTGGTCTGAGTGTATTATGTGCTAAAGATGCTAATCCTGCATTCAAAACTTGCAAAACGATTTCTGCTGTTACGGTTTGAAGTTATCATATACCTTAGGAGCACTGGCCCTTTAAGTGCCATTGCCAAACAGTTGCACGCTGGGGGTTATTTTTATCTACAATATATTCCTCCTCTTCCCTTTATTTCCCTGCCTAGCTGCCTATCTGATACAGGAGTTCACAAGCAAGGCTGTGGTGACTCAGCGATTGGAGGAGAAAAGAAAAAAAAAAGTTAAGGGAAGAACTTACATCAGTATTTAGCCTCAGCTATGGGCAAAATACAGTACATGACCCCCACCAGGAACAGAATTCTCTTCATTTATTATTTAAAATTCACTGAAATCAAAATGTGGACAGTACAATACATATGTTATGTAAGTAGATCAAGTATTTATCTACTTATGTTTTTTTTCCCTGGCATAGTATGGCTAATCCTACTGCTTTAAAGGGACTCCGAGCAGTGCGGAAACTATGGAATGATGCATATCATTTTAAAGCTCTCTTTGTCCTCTTTCCAATGATATATAAACCGCCGCCCTACGCCTTTTAGTTTTCGCGATTTTCGCGATTGAAATTGCCGCGGCCGCGATTTCAATCGCGAAAATAAAGAAAACTAAAAGGCGTAGAGCAACGATTTAGAAAGGGGAGAAAGAGAGCTTTAAAATGATATCCATCTTTCCATAGTTACATTGTATTACACAGGGCGACTTTTTCTCAAAGTCAGCAGCTCCAATCAGCAGAAAAAGTCGCCCTGTGTAATACAATGTAACTATGGAAAGATGGATATCATTTTAAAGCTCTCTTTCTCCTCTTTCTGGCGACCCCTAAATCGTTGCTCTACGCCTTTTAGTTTTCTTTATTTTCGCGATTGAAATCGCGGCTGCAGCAATTTCAATCGCGAAAACTAAAAGGCGTAGGGCGGCGGGTTATACATCATTGGAAAGAGGAGAAAGAGAGATTTAAAATGATATGCATCTTTCCATAGTTTTCACACTGCTCGGAGTCCCTTTAAAGTAAATGTGAAGTGAAGAAAGCGCTTGGGGACTAGTGATTTAGCAAACATCAAATTTTTGGTTCATGAACGCAAATTTACCACATGTTCACAAACCGGCCGTTTGAGGTGAGCTCTATAGACTTAAATAGCAGGCGAACGGCCATAACTTTAGCGGTTAATAGCAAAACTCCCTTAAAAGCTAGAAACACAAAATTTGTAGGGTATATGGGGGAGGATAGTGGATACAAGAGGAAAAAAATATTTTCAAAAATACCTTATACAGTAGTTTTTGAGAAAATCGATTATTTTAAAGTTCATTCTGAGTGTGGGAAATGTTTCCAGGGCTGTCGACTTTAGCGGTTAATAACAAAGCCCCCTTACATGCTAGAAAGACCAAGGGTGTGTGAAGGAGGACAGTGGGTACAGAGGATTTTTTTTTTCAAAAAGACCTTGGGCTTGATTCACAAAGTGGTGCTAAGTGTTAGCACGCTTGTGAAAACCCCTTTATCACGGCAAAAATGGCGGTGCGGCGAAAAGATCGCACGGTACGACATTAACATTGCACCCTTTGCGTAAAGTGACACCCCGTGTCCTGGAAATGTTGCACCCAGTGCGACCATAATGGCGCATAGGTTGTGACGATAACGTTGCATGGACGTTTCAAGGGCACCGGGGGTCACTTTTCACGCAAAAGGTGTGACATTAACGTCGCACCGCGCAATTCTTTTCGGTGCACCGCACACCGCGTGATCTCTGGGCGTGCTAACTGGTTAGCACCCTAGTTGGCACGCCCAAACTCTTTAGGCGTGCTAACTAGGTTAGCACCAGTTAGTGAATCAAGCCCCTTATAGTTTCTGAGAAAATCGATTTTATCCATTTCAGCCCGCGGGTATTTTTCACCTTATGGATGAGAAATTTTCACATTTCAGCGCTCCTCCTGTTCATTCCCCAATAACTTTATCACTGCTTTTCACAACAAAATGATCTATACCTTGTTTTTTCCACCACCAATTAGGCTTTCTTTGGGTGGTACATTATGCTAAGAACTATTTTATTCTAAAGGCATTATAATGGGAATAATAAGAAAAAAAATTGAAAAAAATAATTTCTCAGTTTTCAGCCATTATAGTTTTAAAATAATTCATGCCACCATAATTAAAATACACACATTTTATTTGGCCATTTGTCCCAGTTATTGCAACATTAACATTATATCCCTAGTATAATGTATGGAGACAATATTTTATTTGGAAATAAAGGTGCATTTTTTCAGTTTTACATCCATCACTAATTTTTATCCCATAATTGAATAATATGCCCTCTTGACATACATATTATGGCTGCCATCCTTGTGCCCTCACCGTAGCTCAAGTGTCTACCGGTGTCCTGCGCTGCAGAAGCGGACCTCACCAGGTCGGCTTTCTGGTTGGCTTCCTGTGCGCTCCACGGCGCGGGTCACATGGTCCAGCTGACGTCATTAGGTCTGTACTGTGCGCCGGCGCAGTACAGACCTTATGTCGTCACCCGGACCACGTGACCCGCGCCGTGGAGCGCACATGAAGCCGACCTAGCGAGGTCGGCTTCTGCAGCGCAGGACACCGGTAGACACTTGAGCTGTGGCGAGGCACAAGGATGGTAGCCAGGGGCTGGAGGAAGCCCCAGGTAAGTGGATTTTTTTTTATTGCTTGCATGTTTGCTTTAAGCAGGTTAAAGCGGACCCAAACCAAACCTTTTTTAATTCAAAATATTTAGTTGCACCACTCTGACACATACAAAGATAAATAAACACTCCTTCAAGCCTATGAGCATTTCAGTGCATATTTTTCACCCTTCTCTTTTCATAACTAGGGTCATACAGGTGGCAGCCAAATGTCTTGTCTAATGGCGGACTCAATGCGCCAGAGCTGCAGCCACTAGGACACGCTCAATAGGCAGTAGCAATGTTAGGGAGACTTGCCTAAGGTCTCCTACTGAATAGGTGCTGGTTCACTGAACAGGCAGAGCTGAGATTTGAACCCAGGTCTCCTGGTTAAGGGCAGAGCCCTTAACCATTACACCCTCCAGCCACCTGTTAGTCCACCAGTTTGCCGATTTCTGTCCCGGCAATATGAAAGGCAGGGAGGGGTTTCTCCAATAAATGTAAAATATTTTATCAAGACAGACAAACAAAAATGACAGCGCTCACAGGCTGCAACTGGCTTATAAACCATCAGGGGCATGTACAGACCCCCAGGGGCTAAATACACGCCTTGAATCAAAATCAGATGCAAATTTATGCAAATTAAGTGCAAATCTATGTGCTTGTCCCTAATCTAAAATTTGAATGCAGATTGGATGCAGGCAGTAAAATATTTTATATTTGTCATCATGCAGCTGAAAAAAGGCTGCTTTTTATTATTATAAGTTAGAAAATAGATTTTATTTCTGAAATCTTCTTTCTGAAACCTCCTTTTGTGCTAGAACACCAAATTTGCAGGGTATGTGAAGGACAGTGGGTACAAGAGCAGGGTCGTAACAATAGACCCTCCAAGGGATGCAGCCGCAGGGGGGCCCAGAAGCCACAGGCGGCCCCGTCCTGAGGGACAGACAACTAAGGGCACAGAGAAAAAAATGTTCTGCATTCTGCACAATTGTTCTAATTACTGCATCTGCTCAGCCGCTGATAAGGAATCATACAAAGTTTTGCAGACAAAGATTTGTAAACCGTCCCTATTCAGTGGGCAGCAGGCTCTTCTGTACAGCGCCCAGACCCTAACCTGGTGGGAGGGGGCCCCATCCAAAGTTTTGCAGGGGGGCCCAGTGATTTCAAGTTACGACCCTGTACAAGAGGTAAAAAAAAAAAAAAAAAAAAAAAAAAAGACCTAATAGTTTTTGAGAAAATCCATTTTAAAGTTTATGAGTGTGGGAAATGCTTCAATTGCAGCCGACTTTAGCGGTTAATATCAAAACCTCAGTTGTGCTAGAAACAGCAAATTTGCAGGGGATGTTAAGGAGGGCAGTGGAAGAAGAGGAAAAAAAATGTTTTCAAAAAGACCTTATAGTTTTAAGAAAATGTAGAGAAAAAAGTAGCAAAATTACTGCAGTAAAATGACAGATAATGTATTAACATGTAAATAAATGTATTTGTTTTTTTTTTTATATATGTTCAGTGTGTGAGAAATATTAAAATAACGATGTGGGGTCCCCCCTTCCAAGCCTCTTTAACCCCTTGTACCCCATGCAGGCTGGAATAGCCAGAAGAAGCCCTGGCCACGTGGCGGATCCATTGCAGAGTGGCAAGTGTGATCGGCTCCTATTTATAAAATAAAATGTATTTATATTTCAATGGATGTTTAGAGGACAGACAAAAAAGGGAGGGGAGCGGAGGGGGGCTGGAAATATTACATTACAGCAGCCAATCTGACAGCGTTTTGTGGGGACATCTGCAGCCAATCTAGGTGCATTTTGTGGGGACATCTGCAGCCAACCTGAGGGCATTTTGTGGGGACATCTGCAGCCAATCTAAGTGCATTTTGTGGGTACATCTGCAGCCAATCTAAGTGCATTTTGTGGGGACATCTGCAGCCAACCTAAGGGCATTTTGTGGGTACATCTGCAGCCAATCTGACAGCATTTTGTGGGTACATCTGCAGCCAATCTGACAGCATTTTGTGGGGACATCTGCAGCCAATCTGAGTGCATTTTGTGGGTACAACTGCAGCCAATCTGACAGCATTTTGTGGGGACTAGTGGTGCTCGGATACCCCTTTTTATTATTCGAGTTTGGTCGAATTCGAATAGTAAATTATTTGAATTCAGTCGAATATTCGAGTCGAATATTTTTTACTATTCGATTCGACCTCGGACTTCGAGCTCACTATTCGAGTCGGTATTCGAGCTCATTATTCGAGCTGACTATTCGAATTGGCCTTAAATAGCTTCCAACACTTGTTTTGAGGGTGAATGATGCAAGAAACATCTTTTTTTCCAAGTAACAACAGCAAGTGATTATGTGGGGATGTTCCTTTAAAAAAAAAAAGGTGGAAAGAGAAGTTGTGTCCAGAATTGTGTTCAGTACTGGATATACTTCTTCTTCTTCTTCTTTTTTATCTTCTATATCTTCTTCTTCTTCTTCTATATCTTCTTCTTCTATATCTTCTTCTATATCTTCTTCTTCTTCTTCTATATTGTCTTCTTCTTCTTCTTCTTCTTCTTCTTCTTCATCTTCTTCTTCTTCATCTTCTTCATCTTCATCTTCTTCTTCATCTTCTTCTTCATCTTCTTCATCTTCTTCTTCATCTTCTTCTTCTTCATCTTCTTTTTCTTCTTCTTCATCTTCTTCATCTTCTTCTTCTTCATCTTCTTCTTCTTCATCTTCTTCATCTCCTTCTTCTTCATCTTCTTCATCTTCTTCATCTTCTTATTCTTCATCTTCTTCTTCTTCATCTTCTTCATCTTCTTCTTCTTCATCTTCTTCATCTTCTTCTTCTTCATCTTCTTCTTCTTCATCTTCTTCTTCTTCATCTTCTTCTTCTTCTTCTTCTTCTTCTTCTTCTTCTTCTTCTTCTTCTTCTTCTTCCTCTTCTTCTTCTTCTTCTTCTTCTTCTTCTTCTTCTTCTTCTTCTTCTTCTTCTTCTTCTTCTTCTTCTTCTTCTTCTTCTTCTTCTTCTTCTTCTTCTTCTTCTTCTTCTTCTTCTTCTCCTTCTTTTTCTATATCGTCTTCTTCTTCTTCACTTATTTCTCTTTTATATTTTTTTTTTTAAAGAAATGCAGCTATTTTTGAGCGTAATAAATAGCTGGTGGCGCACGCATGTTGGAAGCGCCATTGTATGTGCTACCTGGCAGTGGAAACACACAGACAGCAGGAGGTAAATTCAGCAGCAGCAGGAGGAGGAGGAGGATGATTGTGTGGCAGCAGACAGTCAATGAGGCAGGCAGCGAGACATAATAGGCTGTGTGGTACCTAGCGGTGGTACCAGGCCGTAAATACACAGCATGAGGTTCCAGACAGCGGTCGTGAAGCCCACATCATGTCCAATACACAACTGGGACAACACAGTTTTCAACCCGGACACCTCTAAAAATAATATCACACAGTATTAATAAAAAGTATATATAATTTTTTTGTTTTTTTAAAGAAATGCAGCTATTTTTGAGCGTAACAAATAGCTGGTGGCGCACGCATGTTGGAAGCGCCATTGTATGTGCTCCCTGGCAGTGGAAACACACAGACAGCAGGAGGTAAATTCAGCAGCAGGAGGAGGAGGATGAGTGTGTGGCAGCAGGCAGTCAATGAGGCAGGCAGTGTGACATAATAGCCCTGGTACCTAGTGGTGATACCAGGGCTGTAAATAAACACAGCAGGCAGGAGGTCCCAGACAGCGGTCGTGCAGCCCACATCGTGTCCAATACACAACTGGGACAACACAGTTTTCAACCCGGGCACCTCAGAAAAATTAAACCTTTTTTTTTTTATGGTTTTTTGGTTTTGTTTGTAAAACAAATTACACAGATATATAGCTATTGTTTGACGTAATAGCTGGTGGCAGAGTGGAAGCAGAAGGTAAATCTGTGTACCCTGGCGTTGGGAAACACAGACAGACAGCAGCAGCAGCAGGGGGAATGGAGGAGTAGTGTGAGTGTGGCAGCAGGCAGGCAGCGTGACATAATAGCCCTGGTACCTAGCGGTGATACCAGGGTGTAAATAAACACAACAGGAGGTCCCAGACAGCGGTCGTGCAGCCCACATTGTGTCCAATACACAACTGGGACAACACAGTTTTCAACCCGGGCACCTCAGAAAAATTAAACCTTTTTTTTTTATGGTTTTTTGGTTTTGTTTGTAAAACAAATTACACAGGTATATAGCTATTGTTTGACATAATAGCTGGTGGCAGAGTGGCAGCAGAAGGTAAATCTGTGTACCCTGGCGTTAGGAAACACAGACAGACAGCAGCAGCAGCAGGAGGAATGGAGGAGTAATTATGTGAGCAGCTATTGTTTGACGTAATAGCTGGTGGCAGAGTGGCAGCAGAAGGTAATTCTGTGTACCCTGGCAGTGGGAAACACAGACAGACAGCAGCAGCAGCAGGAGGAATGGAGGAGTATTGTGAGTGTGGCAGCAGGCAGGCAGCGTGACATAATAGCCCTGGTACCTAGCGGTGATACCAGGGCGTAAATAAACACAACAGGAGGTCCCAGACAGCGGTCGTGCAGCCCACATTGTGTCCAATACACAACTGGGACAACACAGTTTTCAACCCGGGCACCTCAGAAAAATCAAACCTTTTTTTTTTTTAATGGTTTTGTAGTTTTGGTTTTACAACCAATTACACAGATATAGCTATTTTTTGACATAATAGCTGGTGGCAGAGTGGCAGCAGAAGGTAAATCTGTGTACCCTGACAGTGGGAAACACAGACAGACAGCAGCAGCAGCAGGAGGAATGGAGGAGTAATTATGTGAGCAGCTATTGTTTGACGTAATAGCTGGTGGCAGAGTGGCAGCAGAAGGTAATTCTGTGTACCCTGGCAGTGGGAAACACAGACAGACAGCAGCAGCAGCAGGAGGAATGGAGGAGTAGTGTGAGTGTGGCAGCAGGCAAGCAGCGTGACATAATAGCCCTGGTACCTAGCGGTGATACCAGGGCGTAAATAAACACAACAGGAGGTCCCAGACAGCGGTCGTGCAGCCCACATTGTGTCCAATACACCAAATACACCAATACACCAAATTTGGGCCAGGTTACTGACAAAAGCGATACCCCCAAAAAATCTCTTGACACTGGTATGAGAGTCAGGAACATGGGAACCCCCCGTCATCAGTATCCATCCGAAAAAAGCTATAGTCGGAACAGTCCAAGGAGGGACAATTATACCGTGTCTGGATATTTAGATAGGTATAGAGAGAGAGTGAGAAGAGAGAAAGAAGGAGCCATCCCTAAGCACTCGGAGGGCTACAGGCCCAAACCATTTACCACCCCCTCTGAACCCCTAAGAATTTTAAAAGGGCCCACACAACGAATAGAGGAAACCCAGACCCATAAGCCTGAGGGGAATAGCTCCACCTTAGCATCTCTATTGCACACCACAAGTCCTGAGGAAGGGGGAGTTAGAGACCCAGGACAGGATTGTTTTTTAGTGACCATGCCCTCCCTGACCCAGGGAACCCTGAGGAAAAGAGGGTTAGAAGACGCAGACGAGGAAACAGAGGAGGGCGAACCATCCAAAAAAGAAAGGAGAAGCTCAAGAGATACAATAGTGAGCCCTCCACAGTAAAGATATTCAATCTATCTACCCACAACCTTAAAACTAGTGAGATATCACTACTTCATAAAGGGCTTAACTTTGCTCCAACAGCCAGACCCAATGAGTTCCAGTTATTTAAAGACCTACATAGGTTTATTAGAACACTAACCATCAAAAGATTTTTTGCGACAAAAAAAAAAAGACCTTAACGATAAAATAAATGTACAGACTACATCTCCTTTAGTGCCCGACAGTGAAGGGACTACACAGTCCACCAGCTTTGACTTATCCACTATATCAGTGGAGGACGAACTTGACTGGTTAAAATATGTACCTGATGCCAATATACAACACACCAACTTTAAACCTAAGTCTATTTTTAATCCTACACACTCCAAGGGTCAACATTTGACCACATACTATCAGGTGGTGATGGACCAATTTAAAAAGGTTTGCAAGGAAGAGTCTAATAAAAATAAAAATAAAAACTATCATAATCTAAATCCAAATGAGAAGGTTGCTCTCAAACAATTCACGGAAGATAAACAAATCGTGATTAGACAAGCTGATAAGGGAGGTGGTATTGTTTTAATGGATTACAGCAAATATCGAGATGAGGGCCTTAGACTACTGACCGATCCATCCACATATCAACCACTTCCCAATGACCCCACCTTGATGTATACAGAAGAACTGAGACAGCTGGTCAATAAGGCTTTTTGTAATGGAATAGTGAACGAATCCGAGAAAAAGTTTCTGATCCCCACTTATCCATCCATTCCGTACTTTTATCACATCCCTAAAGTACATAAGAATGCCTCCAATCCCCCAGGGAGACCTATTGTAGCCGGGATGGAGGGGTTGGTGGCCAACATTTCCTCCTATGTGGATTATTTCCTCCAACCAATAGTGTTACAGACGCAAGCCTATACGCGAGATTCGTCACACGTAATGGAAATGTTACAAAATTATCAGTGGAATAGAGGATATCGATGGGCTTCACTGGATGTAGCATCTCTCTACACAAGTATCCCGCACGACAGGGGGTTAGAGGCCACCCAATACTTCCTCATTGAAAATGGTACATTGTCTTTCAGCCAGGGACAGTTCATCCTTGATCTATTACAGTTTGCTCTGTCGCATAACTACTTCAGCTTCATGGATCAGATATATTTGCAGATATGTGGGACTTCGATGGGGGCAGGGTTTGCCCCCTCCTTTGCTAATCTGTATATGTCTTATTGGGAGAAGCAGCAGATTTGGACTAATAACCCATTCGCAAAAAACATCGTATTCTATACAAGATTTATAGATGACATTTTAATTATCTGGGATGGAGATACTGATACATTTGAGAAATTCACTGGTTGGTGTAATAATAATGATTTTGGGCTCTCCTTTACTAATGTGTGTTCCGACAAAGGTATAGTATTTTTAGATTTAGAACTGTTCTCAGACGAGAGGGGGAACATATGTTCAAAAACCCATTTTAAACCCACGGCCGGTAACTCATACCTGCATGCCAAAAGCTGCCATAACTCTAAGTGGGTTCGAAATATCCCCAGAAGCCAATTCTGCAGACTGAGGCGCAATTGCACCTCAGATGCAGATTATTGTGAACAAGGGGAGGTCTTAAGAGCGAAATTCCTAGAAAAAGGTTACACGGCCGATCATATACAAGCCACCTTGGAGGAGTTCAGAACTAGACCTTCTGGGCGTAAGGGAGTCAATTCGGAGGCTAAATCCCACTCTGATGTATCATTTATCACACCCTTCTCAGAGGCACATAGGAGGATTAAGAAAATCATTACACAAAACTGGCCTATTCTGAAACAAGATTCCTTATTGAAAGATATCATCCCAGACCAACCAGGGGTGATATTCAAAAAGGCTAGATCAGTCAAGAACACCATTGCGCCCAGCAACATCAGAAAGATTAAGGAGAAACCCCGAACTATGTTCCCCACAGTTGTGGGTAACTACAGGTGTCATGTGAAAAGGTGTGGTTGTTGTCATTTTATCCAACATAGAGCAATGGAGATAATGGATGGCAACCGAGGTATATACAAGATCAAGGAGTTTATCACATGTGGAAGCGACCATGTTGTTTATGCACTAACCTGTGATTGCCCCAAAACGTATGTTGGGCGGACCACTCGACCTATGAGACAAAGACTAGGTGAGCATAAGCGCAACATCCTGGAAGGACTTGAGAAACACACGGTTCCCCGGCACTTTAAAGAGTGCCATAACAGCTCAGTCGAATCACTCAGAATAATGGGCCTTGAAATGATCCCCAAAAGCCTCCATCGAGGGGAAAGATACAAAAAACTGTGCGAAAGAGAGACCTTTTGGATTTTTAAGATGAATGCGCTAAAACCAAATGGAATGAATGAGAGTTTAGAGGTCTCAACATATCTGTAACATATCATAGTAGGTGTTATAGGAACTGTGTATTTGTATGGGAATAATAACAACTTGTTCCTTCTCTTTGCTTCCCACAGTTGCTCGATACCCCCTAGCAGAAATCTACACTAGATGAGGGTGGTGAGTATGTCATAAGTCAGAATTGTCCATAGCAGGTTATAAGATGCCACATCCCAGTGCCCATGGCCTTTGATATTTTCCCTCTCTTCCAGTCCCCTCCCCCCATGAACACATTCATGATGGTTTCCATCTGGAAACAATATGTATTCCCCACTATGTCCAGTGGAGTAACTTCTAACAAGGGTTCCCTCGGGTGGTTGTATAATCAAATATAAACACCGGGGGCCATTTATAGACCCCAATCCACGTTCCAAACCCAGCCTCTCCCACCCACCTAACCTTCCCTATACTTGCTTCCAATCCCCCCCCCCCCCCCCCCCCTTCCCTCTCCCAGGGGCAAACCATCCTCTGAACGGAATGGCTTAAGCATTAAGTATCACTGATATACACCACTCACGATCATTAGCCCCATTGAGAGGATCTTGAAGGTTTACATATGCATATAACTACTTGCCTATTTGGTGGTGGTGTATATGTATAAATATATATGTTTTTTATTGTTTTATATCATCCACCCTTTCCTGCCTTTAGAGGAGGAATCGGTACCGGGTTGTACCATATACATATAAAAATCCTAGAGATTTGTTGAGAATGACTGTATCTCAGTAATATCCATACCAGCGGTTTTTAATGGTTCTCTTTCTGACTGTTTTTGGATTATTAAGTGTGTATTTTGTATGTAAAGAGCTCTCCAGCTTATATTTTATATTTATATTTATACCTTGAAACACAGGTTTATATCAATATGTTCTTTTAAGTCTTTATTTTTATATCCATACGTTCACAGCGCGCTGTGAGCCAGCGCCATTTGTTTACCCATCTTTCAACTGTTTACCCCAGTTTGTGCCCCCCCTTATTTTATTCATTGATGCAATTATCATTTATTTTGAATTACACTACCACTCATTTCGAACTTTTTTAAGCGATTCTTTTATTATTCTTATCATTTTTTCTAAGTGCAGTATTTATGAGAAAAGCGTACTGATTTCCTTATGTGCGCATACAAATTGTTCGCTTTTCAATAAAGTTTTTTTGAATTTATTATGTTTCACCCTGTTACCATGACAATGGCTGCAGGGACGGATAAAGATAGCGTGTAGTGCGTATGGGCGTCATCTGACGAAGGCGCAGAGCGCCGAAACGCGTAATGACGCCATACGCACGCTAAACCACAGCCACGCCCACACCCACTGCGGGACGGCTTCCCCGGACATCGGAGAACGCGCTACTGGCCACAGCGCGTTGTTGCCAAACCTGCATGCCTGTGTAGCGGTGGACTGTACCGCTGATGAGCGAGTTGTCATTTTACCTCCTGTAAGTAGAACTTTTAATTTGCGATTAAAAATTTTCCCCTGATAATGCACCATGGAGCGCTTCATCTTTTCTAGATTTGTTGTGTCCAATACACAACTGGGACAACACAGTTTTCAACCCGGGCACCTCAGAAAAATTAAACCTTTTTTTTTTTAATGGTTTTGTAGTTTTGGTTTTACAACCAATTACACAGATACAGTATAGCTATTTTTTGACGTAATAGCTGGTGGCAGAGTGGCAGCAGAAGGTAAATCTGTGTACCCTGACAGTGGGAAACACAGATAGACAGCAGAAGGGCAGTATACAGCAGCCCACTGTAGGTGTAAAATGTGTGGCTGCAGGCGACGTAATAGTCAAAGTGAACCAGGCTGGCTTAGTGAGCAGGAGCCAGGAGGTGGTAAAGGGTGGTAAGGCACATTAACGATGGTTCTTCAGTTCATGTCCCCCTCTCGCCGACAACAGGGGCCAGGAACTCACCTTCCACCCACGCCTGGTTCATCTTGAGAAACGTCAGTCTGTCCACAGACTTGTGAGACAGACGTGAGCGTTTCTCGGTGACCACGCCACCAGCTGCACTGAAGCAGCGCTCGGACAGCACGCTGGAAGGGGGACAGGACAGCACTTCCAGGGCGTACTGCGCCAGCTCGCTCCAGATCTCCAGGCGCTTGACCCAATACTCCATGGGATCAACAGGGGCATCGCTGTCAAGCCCGCTGTAGGACCCCATGTAGTCAGCCACCATTCGGGTCAGGCGCTGGCTGTGACCGGAGGAGGATGCTGCTGCATGCACCTCCTCTCTAGTCACTGCTGCCGGAGCCTCTACAGTCCTGTAGAGCTCGTTGCTGAGAGACAGCAGGTCTGTGGGGCGCTTGCTGCTGGATGCAGGCACCTGCTGCTGCCTCTGTGCTGGCTGGACAGTGGGGGTGGAAGGCTGGGGGAAGGCTTCCTCCAAGCGCTCAACAAGGGCCTGCTGCAAGCTCCTTATTTGTTGCGCTGGGTCTCCTCCTGCAGGCGGCAGGAACTGGCTCAACTTCCTCTTGAGGCGTGGGTCCAACATCATGCTGATCCAGATGTCCTCCCTCTGCTTCATCTGGATCACCCTGGGGTCCTTGCGCAGGCACGTCAGCATGTGCGCTGCCATTGGGAAGAGGCGGGCCACGTGTGCTGGCACATCGGCGGCAGTGCTGTCCTCATCCTCCTCCTCTCCCTCCTCAGCCTCATCCTCTCTCCACCCCCGCACCAACTCAGCTGCACTGTGCTGATCCCCCTCATCAGCAGCAAGGTCAGGGACCTCCACCAAGTCCTCCTCCTCCTCCCCCTCAGAGGTGGACTGTGCAGCTGCTTGCCGCTCCTGCTGGTCCAAGGCTGCCGCTCCCTGTTCCAGCAAAGCATCGAGGGCCCTGTTCAGCAGACAAACCAGGGGCACCCACTCGCAGACCATAGCATGGTCCCTGCTCACCATGTTAGTGGCCTGCAGAAAGGGAGCCAGCACTAAGCACACCTGCTGCATGTGTCTCCAGTCATCATCGGGGACGATGGACGGGATGTTGCTGGTCTTGTCCCTTCTCTGAGCGGCGGAAACAGTGGCCAGGGCAAGGTACTGGTTGACAGCGTGCTTCTGTTCAACCAGACGCTCCAACATCGCCAGGGTGGAGTTCCAGCGAGTCGGAACGTCAAGGATCAGCCGATGGCGTGGCAGCTCCAGCTCCTTTTGCACGTCTTCCAGGCTCGCACAGGCTGCAGTCGAGCGCCGGAAGTGACGCACAACGTTCCTTGCCGTTTCCAGCAGTTCGCCCATCCCCTGGTAGGTGCGCAAGAACTTCTGCACCACCAGGTTCAGCACGTGGGCAAGACAGGGGATGTGGGTCAGGTTTCCCCTGTCTATTGCGGCAACCAGATTGGCCCCATTGTCGACCACCACCTCTCCGACTCTGAGGCCTCTGGGGGTCAGCCAAATCCTCTCCTGCTCCTGGAGTTTGGCCAACACATGGGTTGCCGTCAGCTTGGTCTTCCCAAGGCTGACCAAGTGCAGCAGCGCTTGGCAGTGGCGGGCCTTCACGCTGCTGCTGAGGCAGGGGGTTTGGCCAGGTGTGCCGGAGGATGGCAGAGGATCGGAGGAACCTGCTGCAGTTCCCCTGACCCTGCGGGGTGGCACCACCCACTGTGTTGCTGCTGCTGCTGCTGTGCCCGCTGCTGCTCTCCCATCCTCACCCCCTTCCACCAAGCTGACCCAGTGGACAGTGAAGGACAGGTAGCGGCCTGTCTCGAAGCGGCTGCTCCAGGAGTCCATGGTGACGTGGACCCTTTCACCAACCGCGTGCTCCAGCCCTCGCTCCACATTGGCCATCACAAAGCGGTGCAGTGCAGGAATGGCCTTGCGGGCGAAGAAGTGTCTGCTGGGGAGCTGCCAGTCTGGGGCTGCACAAGCAAGCAGCGCACGCATGTCGCTCCCCTCCTGCACGAGCGTGTACGGCAGGAGTTGGGAGCACATGGCCCGTGCCAGCAAGCCGTTCAGCTGCCGCACGCGACGGCTGCTGGGAGGCAGAGCCCTAACCACCCCCTGGAAGGACTCGCTCAAAAGGCTCTGGCGTGGCCTTTTGCTGGCACGGGAATCAGCAGACACAGCAGAGGAGGCCACTGAGGACTGGCTGCCAGAACAGGCCTCAGTGTCGGCGGCAGGAGTTGCAGAGGGGGGAGGAGCAGTGCGTTTCCGCACTCCTGCTGGTGCTGCTGGAGGAGCAGGAGGGCGGGTGGCTGCTGTTGCTGCTGCTGCTGCTGCTGAAGTCTGTGCAGTGATGGGTGTGGTGCCACTGCCAGCACCAGATGCCTTCAGCCTCTGGAACTCCTCATGCTGGTGGAAATGTTTCGCAGCAAGGTGGTTGATGAGTGAGCTGGTGCTGAACTTTAAGGGGTCTGCACCTCTGCTCAACTTCCGCTGACAGTGGTTGCAAGTGGCGTACTTGCTGTCCACAGTGGGCATGGTGAAAAAGCGCCAGATTGGTGACAAAAACAACCCCCTACGGCATGGAACTGCTGCTGCCTGTCTCCCTGTGGTGGTTGGGGTGGGGGGGCTTGGGTGCGGCTGGTGGTGGTACTGGCAGATGCTGCTGCTGCTGCTGAGCCTGAGACACCAGCAGGCTGTGGGACCTGCCTACTGCTGCCAATGCTTGCAATGATGCGCCTCCTTGCAAGGCCCACAAGTGCATCCTCCTCCTCCTCCTCAGAGCTGCTGATGACGACATCCCCTGGAGCTGGTGGCACCCAGTCTCTGTCTGTCACCGTGTCATCATCATCCTCCCCCTCCTGAAACATGTCCTGCTGGGATGATGACCCCCCAAACTCCTCTCCTGATGCATGGATGGGCTGCTTGACTGTCGCCACAGTCTTGCTGTCCAATCCCTCATCCCCCAATGTGCCCATCAGCATCTCCTCCTCCAAATCGCCAACAACAGCAGACAATTGACGCATCATGCCTGGGGTCAAAAGAGTGCTGAGTGACAGGTCGGCGACTGACGGTGAACTGGCCTCCTCCCCAGGCCCTGCTGGGCGGCTGCTGCGAACTGGGGTGGTGGTGGTGGTGGTGAGGGTGGAGGCCTCGGATGCAGAGCTGATGGCGGGCTGCTCATCCTCCGTCATCAGTTGCACCACATTGTCTGCATCCTTTTCCTCAATGGGACGTTTCCGACCCGGCTGGAGGAAAATAGGAGCAGGTGCTACACGCTGCTGCTGCTGTGTCTCTGCAGCGTGAGTTGCAGATGCTCCTGCTGGGCGGCGCCCAAGGCGTCCACGGCCAGTGGCTATAGGAGGAATGTTAGCCACTGACGCTGCTGCTGCGGAACTGTGCATGGTGGCGCGGCCGCGGCCTGCCACAATGCTGCTCCCTCTCCTCCTGATTCCCTTGCTGCCCTTCCCCTTGCCCAAACCGCGCTGGCTGCCACTTCCAGACATCTTAGATGTTTTGGGCGTAAACACAAAAGTTTTTTAAAACTGCGGGTGAAAAGTGGGGTACTTTAATGGAGTGGGTTGTTGGGTGAGGTGACACTAATCACTAAGTGATTAGATCGCTAAGTGATTATTACAGTACAAATACAAAATACAAAAATCGGTAATCAGTAAGTGTGAACAGTGAACAGTGAGTGTGTCCCCTAGTACACTAACTAGAAAATACACTAATCAGTAGTAATCACAAGGAAATAGAGTGTGTGTACACTACAGACAGTGAGTGCACGCACGCGCAAACACGCGCAGGAGCTAGCCTATGAACAGTGACTGAGTGAGTGTCTAGTACAGTAAGTAAGTAGTAACAGTCAGGAAGTACAACTAGCAGTTACAATAATCAGTAGTAATCACAAGGAAATAGAGTGTGTGTACACTACAGACAGTGAGTGCACGCACGCGCACACACGCGCAGGAGCTAGCCTATGAACAGTGACTGAGTGAGTGTCCCTACTACAGTAAGTAAGTAGTAACAGTCAGGAAGTACAACTAGCAGTTACAATAATCAGTAGTAATCACAAGGAAATAGAGTGTGTGTACACTACAGACAGTGAGTGCACGCACGCGCACACACGCGCAGGAGCTAGCCTATGAACAGTGACTGAGTGAGTGTCCCTACTACAGTAAGTAAGTAGTAACAGTCAGGAAGTACAACTAGCAGTTACAATAATCAGTAGTAATCACAAGGAAATAGAGTGTGTGTACACTACAGACAGTGAGTGCACGCACGCGCAAAGCTAGCCTATGAATAGTGTTGGGCGAACAGTGTTCGCCACTGTTCGGGTTCTGCAGAACATCACCCTGTTCGGGTGATGTTCGAGTTCGGCCGAACACCTGATGGTGTTCGGCCAAACCGTTCGGCCACATGGCCGAACTAAGAGTGCATGGCCGAACGTTCCCCGAACGTTCGGCTAGCGCTGTGATTGGCCGAACGGGTCACGTGGTTCGGACCCGAACGCGCTCTGATTGGCCGAACTGTCACGTGGTTCGGGTAAATAAATACCCGAACCACGTCATATTTCCGCCATTTGTCTGTGGGTTTAGCTTTGGGTAGGCAGGCAGGGTAGTTCGCGCTCCAGCCACGCTAGCCAGGGTCCCCCCAGTCATTGTGTCGCTGCTGGGAATAGTAGTACACCGCTCGCTCAGCATTCTGTTTACTGCCACTCTGTGTACCTCGCTCAGCCACACTATATAGCATTCTGTTTACTGTTCTGTGTCTGCTGGGAATAGTTGTACACTGCTCGCTCAGCCACACTATATAGCATTCTGTTTACTGCCACTCTGTGTACCTCGCTCAGCCACACTATATAGCATTCTGTTTACTGTTCTGTGTCTGCTGGGAATAGTAGTACACCGCTCGCTCAGCCACACTATATAGCAATCTGTTTACTGCCACTCTGTGTACCTCGCTCAGCCACACTATATAGCATTCTGTTTACTGTTCTGTGTCTGCTGGGAATAGTAGTACACCGCTCGCTCAGCCACACTATATAGCATTCTGTGCCACTCTGTGTACCTCGCTCAGCCACACTATATAGCATTCTGTTTACTGTTCTGTGTCTGCTGGGAATAGTAGTACACCGCTCGCTCAGCCACACTATATAGCATTCTGTTTACTGCCACTCTGTGTACCTTGCTCAGCCACACTATATAGCATTCTGTTTACTGTTCTGTGTCTGCTGGGAATAGTAGTACACCGCTCACCCGCCACTGTATA